>NC_072737.1:110216557-110411143 GCF_026930045.1 Uloborus diversus | reverse complement strand
GCATAATTGTGTAGGATATAATTAATAATTTTGATAATTTTAAAAGTATTAACTGAAAGTTTTTTTTTTTTTTTTTTTTTTGTTTTAATGTAATACCTTCAACATTTTAAGCTTGTGATATTTAATAACACTTAAGGCATAACTTGTGTCAGCTAGTTACGCGACTAGTTGCCCCTTTATTTATTTATTTATTTTTTAAATTCGCATTTTCAGTTTTTTAATCTTTTTTTTTAAAGGTGTTTATGTACAGAATTTATATTTATAATAACTCGTGCATAATAAAGATGAGTTATGAATATTTTTTGACTGTTTTTCAAAATAAGACAACGTTTATTTATTCATTTATTGTAAATGATTTCTAAGTTTCCTCTCTTGCCTCGGTATGACTCAAAGCGCTCCCACGAGTATAAAATGAAACGTTGTGAAAGTAAAAGGTTCCCATAAGAATTTTGTATTAAATTCATTTGCATTTCAAAGAGTAACTTTGAATTTATGTAGCAGAACAACATTCCTAAGCAAGCTATGAAAAATGCCTGAGCAGAGAAGTAAGTGGTTACACGCTATCATGCAATGATACCATTAGCAACGGCACCTAATGCAGGTAACCTCTAAAGAGCACGGTACTACTAGAAGAACACGGATACCTTCCCTCGAATTACATGGTTTCAAACTATGCAACTTTTGAAAAATTTCGTAAAGAAAGAATAAAACATATTATTTGATATCAAATTGTTTCCATATATACCATTTGTTTTACAAAAGGGAAAGTTATGATTAGGGCAAAATTGCATTTTTAAAAAATTATATTTTATTATTTTTTTAATGTTCACACCTGAAATATAATTTTTTTTCAGACACGATAAACTCGGTTTCATAGAACATGGAACGTGTTAGTCATGGTCTTCGGGTGTTATCTGTACAGCATTAGACTTCAGCATAACTAAGACATATGTGCTATTTCGATTTTTACAATTTAGAAGGTAAGTTTATTAGGTAAGTTAAAATTTTTAGCGTATAATCTCAGGAACTAATATTTTATAATTCATAGATGCATTTTCTCAATTTGAAACAAGAAGTTCCGTGCAGAACTAAACGAGTAACATAACACAGTCTGTTTGAAGCAAATTCGCATAAAAGTTTGGGATTGCCTTAAATTTCCCCGTAGGCGCTAATGTTAGTTTTTTTTTTTTTTTTTTTTGAACTGTTCAAAATTGAACTAAAAATTGTTCAAATCAAAAAGTGAAATGTGGGAATGAGGATCTTTTGAGCAAAAAAAAAAAAAAAAAAAAAAAAATGTTTGAATCGAACTACTCACCCAAAAGTTATTAGGGGGGACAGACAGACAGACCAACGGACATTTTCCCCCTTCTCGGTGCCCTACTTTTCAATTTTTAATTCTTTTCTTCTTCTTTCTCTGACTCATACTGGGAAAGTAGGCTAAAAAAATCAGAACCAAGTAAACATTTTGCAACTAATTTATGCGCACAAGCGCATATCTGACAATATATATATATATATATATATATATATATATATATATTATATATATATATATATATATATATATATATATATATATATATATATATATATTAGCTTTATATTTAAGAGAGAGAAAAAGTCAATTTTTGCTTAACAGAATAATTTGATTGCGTTTTGTGATCAAACGCTAAAGAGAATCAACAGCTTATTCTAGGTCAAAAATGTTACAATTTTCGGAAAGAAGTTCATTGTAAACCGTTATAACAATAAACAGCGATGAATTTATTGGTGGGAATTTTTCTTCTTTCAAAATGTATATAGGGCTTCTTGATAAATGAACGTTAGGCAATGCTATAAATATCAAACAAAAAGCATTTTGAAATCAGTTTTTCTTAACAAAACAGCTCAACAAAAGCGCAACAGCAGACATTTATTTCGTGATTTGAAAAATCTTTATCCATTAAAACACAAACAGTGGTAATAAGGAAAGGAAACATTGTAAACTTTCATCCAAAGAAGGAAGTTAACGCATTGACTGTATATATTATTCATTAACTTTTCGTCTGAAATTTATGTAAAGTTTATAATAAGTAGGATCAATAACTGTGCTAAGCAGGCTCATTTGTTAATAAATGTTGTCAAAAACAATACGTATGATATGTGCATTAAACAAAATTCTCATCAGAAATTAAAATCTTTTATAATAGCTTGTTACTGGGAACTCATAAACAAAATTCTCGTTAGAAATTGAAATATTTTATAATAGCTTGTTACTGGGAACTCGTTAAACAAAATTCTCATCAGAAATGAAAATCTTTTATAACAACTTGTTACTGGGAACTCGTTAAATAAAATTCTCATAAGAAATTAAAATCTTTTATAATAGCTTGTTACTGGGAACTCATAAACAAAATTCTCATCAGAAATTAAAATCTTTTATAACAGCTTGTTACTGGGAACTCGTTAAGCAAAATACGAAATTCTCCGGTTAATGTGAGATATTAATGCTATCAGGAACAAAGTTGTAAAAATATTGCGCACTCATTCTTCGGAGATACGAAAAACTCCAATCCTGATGCGGCAAAGTTTAATCTTCATCTCAAACAAACGTTTAAACATAAGCATTCCCTCCAAGCATTGTTACAAGGCTTAGTCAATCTTTATAACAAGAGAATCGCCCGTCAAGATATCACGGGGGATAATTGCTTCTACATTTGAGCGCAGCCATTGCCTGTTTGGTGATATTTTGATAGTTGAAATGGTAACCCTAACTCCAGTGGATTAACCCTAAATTCCAGTAGATAGCGTTCATTGTTGGACCCCTTTTTCGTTTCTCCATTCCCCTGAAATGACAGTCTTACCAGTATAACCGTTAAGTGACCGGCTTCATAACAGCCTTGTTACAATCAGACTTTTCCCTGCATGTTAAACATTACCAAAACATATTATCATGCCGTGGCGCAAGTTTCATTGTTGATGACATCAGGAGCGTTATTCGATCTTTGGCTATTATGTATATGAGGATAACGTAAAAATTGTAACACTTATTCTGAAGCAAGGGCATATTACACACTCAATGAAACTGTTTTCCAGTGAGCTTCATTCAGAAACGAAGGTTTTTAATTGATTTGTACGGTGATATGGGCACTGACCTTTCGCTTCGGGCCATTGTGGTTGGTAGATAGCGTGTCACGTGAACCATTAACGAGTGATCAAAAACATTGTTTATTTATTTACTTACTTCTTCGTATTTCATATGATAAATCTTTTCGATTAGAATTAATTTTCATTTTCGTTTCACTTTTTTATTTATTTTGGCAGACGATAAATCCTTTCTCATCTTATTGATTTTATTTCGTTATTTTTATGAATTTATTTCTTTTTGAAGAAATAAATCTTTTCGCATCTTAACGGGGTTGTTTCCATCAGTCAAAAGAACTACTTTTAGCCAGTGAAGTTGATAGAATGAGCAAAAAAAAAAAAAAACATGGAGCGAGGAAAAACTTTTGTTTTCAAAACGTTTAGTTTTAATTTTTTTTTAGTTTCCGATTTTTCAAACAAGGCATGGTCTTTATGACGTCACAAGTGATGAATTTTTGCGTGCTGAACGCTTACGCTTGCTGTCTACCGCGTTTCCAGATTATGATTATAAAGAAGCGAATTAAATATTGCACTCTACGCTTGCTATCAACCATATCGTTGCCAGTACATGTGAGTAAAGAAGCGAATTAAATAATGCACTGTGCGCTAATGACATCAGTGAATGGCATTTCATCACTTCTGATATCATGTGCAGAAGCGTAAAAAATTAAATGGAATCTGTGCACTGATTAAAATAATTGTTAAAAGTTATCAAACTTTGTCAAATTATTTAAAAATGGTCAAATCCTTTGTTTTTAATCATGTTCTTTCAGAAAAAAAAATACTTTTAAAATTTTGGAAACTACCCCAATGTTAATTTTTTTAGCAATATTATATTACTGGCGTTTCGTTGTACTACACAGCTTATAAAGATTAAATGAAATCATTTAATGCGAATTCTTACGCTGCTATTTTCTTTTCTGTTGGACGCGATATGTACTCCGTTTTGCTAAACTTCAAGTACTATACAAATGCAGCAGAAGTAAAACTATTTCTGAGTATAATTATTATTCCTCGAAAGGTTCTTTTATTTTTTGATTTCTTTGAAAGGTTCAAATCTCAATCTTGAATGGAAGAATAAAAATTGTGATTTGATTTTCAGTCAAGAGCAAAAAAGCACGTAATAACACAGATAACTTCTTTGAAAGTAATTAAAATTTACACGAGTCCTACTTATCGATCTCAGGTATTATCAATTTCACTTTAAATCCCATCAAGTAAAATAGCTTCGCAATTCCCGTGACAAGAACTACGTTAAATTTTTGAATTCTACGCTCGCATAATGTATCTTGTCGAAATCATTTCGCATAAATGGAATCATACCGCAGGAATGAAAATGAAATTACTTCACTTCACCTCTCTTCTCCACCCCGAAAGAGAATCGTAGAAATAAATCGCAGAGCGATTTTTTTTTCTTTAGCAAATTTCAGCCTGCCAAGAGGAAGCAATGATGAAAAAGTATTGAAAAGCAATTCAATGCATTGTTTTCAATTTTCTGTAATACTTTCACTGTAGCAATCTCTGTTGCAAGAAACAGGAAATACATTGTGTTGCATTACCGGTGAAAAAAATCAATGAAAGTTTGCTAGCAACTCTTTGATAAATGAAAACTATCACTAGTAATAAAAAAGAGTGTATCTCTCCCAGAAATATACATTAAACAAAGTGTTTTTTATTAAAAATAACGTTGGTAAATTCAGGTTAATTTTTTGAGGTAACGTAACAAGGTGGGAAAGTAATTTTGTTAAACGGTATAATTGGAAAAATTGAATCATTTTTAAAAATCTCAATTCTAAATTTTTACAGTAGAACCTCTTTATCCCAGACTAATAAGGGAATCAGTTCATCATAATTACTGAAAGTACGGAACAAACAAAATAATCCCGGTTATCGGCGATCGGATTTATCCTTTTGTCTTTTCACATTTTTTTAAAACTTATGACTGTGTTATTGTTCGTTTTTAAATTTTGCACATATTTTTTACATTCAATGTTTGTAGACGCAATGTAGCAATGCTTTTAGTTATTTAAATGTATGTGTGAGTGTTATAAATATTCTATATCTATAGTATACACTAAGTATCATTTTGGACCTATTAGCCGGTTATATGCGGTTTTCGCTTATCCGCGGTCACCGTGCCACTCTATTCCGTGGATAATCCAGAGTTTACTGTTCTTTACATACAGTCAAGTGCCCATACTTGGGACAGTTTTGAACTTTTAGCTTTAATAACATATTAATCATATGTTTTCATTAAAACGAAGTATTCTATTTTTAGGATGTGCCTTAATACTTCACTTCAAGACAAGGTATAGATGTGTAGATGTGTCCCTTTAAAAATAAAACAAAAAAATGTACATCGTCCCCCCCCCTCCCTAACTTAGGACACTTATTAGTTTGATCTTTTTTTTTCATGTATTCAGCAATAGATAATAGTTTGGGACACCAACTATCATTTTAAACAAGTTTATTTTACAACCAAATAAAGAACAAAATATCATTGGACGAAATAATACAATCTAGTAAACTTTCAATGATTTCAGAATGCACACTTGCCCCTGAAAACATTGAATGTCTCCCAAGCCTGAATTCTTTTGCATGTAATATTTCTGATTTCCCCTCTATATTTGGAAGCATAAAAGCAATTGTTGAACCCAAATAATTATTAACGCAGCTTATTTTTAGTTCTCCATGTTACTTATTTCACATCTCTTCACATTCACTTTTATTCCTTCATAACACTTGAAATGCACTACAAATAAATCAGCCTCATCTATACTTTGAGACTCATTTTCATTAGTGGAACTAATAAATGTAATATTTTGGAAAACATCTTTTGCTCATCACTAGATTCAAAGTTTTTTAACAGTGACAATTATTCTGTCCTGTTATGATATGACGCATTTATTGTCATCAAAATAGCCCTCAATTTATAAAATTTTGTATATATACGTTTTGCTAATAGAATTAAACGCTTTATTTCCTCACTATTCTTATAGACATTGTTTATGCCTTAGTATCCTAACTTAAAACAGTGTCCCAAGTTATGCAATTTCTCAAAATAATCAATAAATAAGTTTAACTGAATTAGTTGGGTGGAAATTAATTTGCCCAATAAGGCACAGGTACATAGCCGAGACGAATTGTGAAACAAATTCAAACTAATGCTGCCCAGTTAGCGTAGGTAACCAAAGTTATTTCCATATTTAAAAGTCGCATGTTTATTCCAACTTTTCAAAATCATAAAAATAACCCATAAAGCTGATACATCAAAGTTCAACTCACATAACCTCATAAGATAACTCTTCATTTATTCTGTAACATCATTTGTTTCTTATTGGTGAAATACCAACTGGTGTACCAACCCACAAAACTAAATTCGGCAAAAATGTCCCAAGTTAAGGTTAAGGTACCAAGTATGGGCACTTGACTAGTAAAAGTTTCATTTTTAACGCAAGATATTGGATAACAAAACAGTATAAGAGAAAATTATGTAAGTAAAGTCGCATACTAGAAATATAAAAAGTGTCCCATGGTACAACATTCTCCTCTACTACAGTAAAAATTTCGCAGCTCGCATTTACAAAATCATTGTAACCCTAATATTATGCAACAAAAAAGTGTTGAAACACTTTTTAATGCAATTGGTTTTTCTTTACTTTAAACGAGTTAAGTTAGTTTCATACTTTTTATTTCAAACCTTTTCTTTGCAATAATCAGGGCTCACATTATCTTTAAAAAAAAAAAATCTGAATTTTTGACTCCTTAAATTCAAATAATGTTTTTCAGAATCATGAGAGTGTGCGTGTGGTGTGTGTAGGCGTGTGGTGTGTGTAGGCGTGTGTGTGCATTTCTGAGTGTGTGTGTATGTAGGCATGTATATGTGTGTGTGTGTGTGTGTGTGTAGGATTATGGACGCAAACGCCCAGGCATTCCGGTGCACAGTGCTATTGGTGTAGAACCAGCAGCAGTTCCTAAAATCAAAGGACGCGGACGTCGTTCAACGGTCAAGTGAAAACAATAAGCAATTCGTGATTTTTCAATTAAAAAATAAAAAAGTAAGAAACTTTTATAACCGCAGATTTAGCTTGTACTCTTTAAACAGCAAAGTTGGGTATTTCAATAACAAACCATCAAAAATAGTTATTGAAGTTATTTTTTACTTTTTCGGAGATTTTTTTTCTTTATATCAGTAATTAAATTTGCGCATTTTAACCTTTCTTAGAATAGAAAGAACAGGTAAATATTAGCAGCAAACGTTTCTCAATAAAAACAAAATATTTCTACTAAAGAAATTGAAACAGAAATGAAATACGAACAATTTTTAAAAATTCAATGCTGCAGACGATAATATTAGTTCGTTCCTGAAGCTTAAAAGTGGGGCGCTTTCTCTCTGAAATGCATTCTATGTCTACAAATAAACTCTTGCTTAGAAATAAATTTATAAATAAGTAAATCCGTTTTCCTTTCAAGCAAAATCTGTCAACTTCATCTTATCTAAACTCTACTGCTGTCACATATCACAAGCATTTTGAAAGTTAGAAACGGTCTTTACTGAATTTTTTGATAGTTAAACCTACGCGATGTATTGATATTTCATTTGCTACTGACAAGTAAAGCACTTAAGTTGGTTTTTCATGCGTTTCAATGGCCACTTCACGCATTGTGAATTTCAGTTTAAAAGGAATTATGTTTCATAGATTCTCATAACATTTCCTTTTAGAAAGTGAAGGGAATGGGGAAACAAAGTAACTCGGACACGTTCGCATCAGACTTCTTGCATGACACAATATTTTAAAGAAATATTCACTTGTTCAGATATT
The DNA here is from genome assembly GCF_026930045.1 of Uloborus diversus. Taxonomy (NCBI): domain Eukaryota; kingdom Metazoa; phylum Arthropoda; class Arachnida; order Araneae; family Uloboridae; genus Uloborus; species Uloborus diversus. Next base: position 110,403,197 of record NC_072737.1, on the reverse strand, counting down.
TAAAGACTTTAATGTTGTCAAGGAAAATGTTTAATCCATCTTTCTTCTTCGTTTCTATTTTTTTATTTTCTGGGGTTTTTAACCATAGCTGTTGAGGTGAGATGTCTTACATCTCAGAAAAATTAGAGTTTTGCACTCAAACGTTTCATAATGCCTACCTGATAGAAGTTAAGCTTTTATCTCTTCTCTCTTTTTTTCCCCCGCTCTTCTTATTCTTTTTTTTTTTATTTTATTTATTATTCTGAACAGTTACTGCACACGAACGATTTATCTCTCACGCCACATTCTTGTTTTTTCTGCGCTTGTCCTATTCACATTCACAAAACATTTCATAATTCAATGAAGAAAATAGATTGTAAACAATACTCGAAATCTGGTTTTTAATTGTTGCCAAAAGTAATGAAAAATAATAGTACTAATTATAAAGTTAATTTTTACTCCTTTTTACAAAAAAGGAAGTATTGTATTCGCGAAAAAAATTTCACTCAAAAATCGACCTTAATTTCCATTTTGCACACCCCCGAATGAATGTTGAGTTTTTTTCTTTTTTTCGTCTCGACCACACGTGGATAAGTGCTTAAGAACGTATAGGCAAGCGAAATATCCATTTTGAAGATTCTCGAGTGAGTTACAAGGAGTTTTCTCGTGACGTCTGTATGAACGTATGTGTGTATGCGCGGATGTGCAGATGTATGTTGCATAACTCAGGAAGCGTATGTCCTAGAAAGTTGAAATTTGGTACGTAGACTCCTAGTGGGGTCTAGTTGTGCACCTCCTCTTTTGGTTGCATTCGGGTGTTTCTAAGGGGGTCTTTTTCCCCTCTTTTGGGGGGGGGAATCATTGTTAATTTCGATGTAAACTCAAGTGGTGTTACAATTTGGAGGACACTTGGCGATATATCGCCAGTCTTTTGGTCGCCAACTTTTGTCGCGACAAATTTGGCGATTTTTTTTGAGCAATCACGATTGCTTATTGTTTTTATTTGACCGTCCTTGATGTCCGGTTCCTTTTTCAGAATGGACCAGAGGCCTCTGCAGCACCGCCGTCCACCGGAGGACGGAGCTACTCCTCTGGTCCTAGCCTCCACTAGCAGCAGTCCACCGGAATCCCCTCCTCTTAGGCGGTAGCATCCATATCCTGCATACACACACTCCTACATATACACACGTCTACCCACAAACAAGTCCTTACACACAGTCACACGTAACCACCCAGGAGGAGGGGCAGACTTAGGAGGACATGAGCCGTTTCTAGAAACAACAGCCTCCAATGAGTAGAGTCTTGTCGCAACTCGTGATTGCGAAAAACATAATTCGAATTCAAAGTGTCAGAACTTAAATTAGATATATATACACACACATATATATATTATTTAGATCTGGATTCATTTTGGCCACTGTTGGTGATATTTAGAGAGTAAACTATTCAATCACATCAAAATTACCAATAATGGGAAAAGTCATGTGTGGCACACATCAGCTCGTTTAATAAAAGTTTAATATAATTTCAAGGCTAAGCTTAAGCAATGTGGGTTACGTTTTCAAACTTATGATTTGACTTGAAACACAGAAACCTGCATTATTTGAAAAGTTTCAATTCGGAACTCCAGCACTCGAATACGCTACCTTGTGGTGATTCACAAAACTGCAAATGAAACTAAAACTTTGCCACGTTGCGTTCCACGTGTGTCTGTTGACGTAAACACACGCAGTTTGTTATGAGTATTTATTAACGCAATCGATGTGTCTTAGTTTGCTTTCAGCTACAGAAATTAATTCGTCCCTTAGTAGTATTCTCGAGCTCCTCAAAATAATGTTAGTTTTCATTATTTCCTTAATAATAGGTGAAAGCGAAAATTCTGGATTAACAAACTTGGATAACGTTATACAAGGTAAAAAATTTTATTGTTTTGTATGAATTTGTAAGAATATGGGAGTTTTTTTAATCTTAAATTAATTAAACTTACCATATTTTACAGCAGCATTTAGTTGGAATGGACAGTATGCAAAATATTTTCTTGAATATATTATCGTAGAACAAAATGAATAATCGAGAAAGAATTTACTTTATTCCTTTTATTCTCAGCTGAAAGATTTCGCCAAATTTGTTTAGGGTTATAGTTTTGGTATTGTGCGAGCAAAGTAGCCTTGGCGAGATTTCGCGTTTTTAGTTAAACCATTTTTAATTTTTATCACGAGTGGAATAAAATAGTAGTAAGATTACAGAATTCGATAAGTGAAAGGAAATAATGGTCAATCAACTGAAAAGAAAACTACCGCCATATATCCGTGAGAATTTTGTTGATGATTTGCATAACATGACACAATTAAATTGTAGTTCAGAAATTAGAAAAATCGAAACAGAAAATTTTTAAATGAACCGATTCGGGAATTCGAGAGAAATAACTCGGCTACAAATGGAAAACAATAAGCGCTAGCCAAGCAAGGCAAAAAAGTATCATCTTCTTTCGATAACAATTTGTAATGTCATATTGAATTTTCTAGCATTAATTGTTATTCTTGTCAGGCCACAATTATTATTTAGTTTTATCAAGAATTGATAAATATCGAATTCAACATCGTGGAAATAGCTGCTTAGAACTACGGACTACGTAGTTTTCATTAATCTTTGACGGTTAGTAATGCTTCTTGAATTCTCATTTCTTTCTACGTGGGCCAGAATATCCACAAGACTTTGAAAATTAATTTAAAAAGAATAAAGCGAAAAAATGATACGTACGAACAAAAATCACAACACTTTTAGCATTTTCTTCGTTACCATGTGCGTTTGTTTTAGTTTTCAAGTCCGCCATTAGACAGTGACTTCAGTGCCCCCTATAGTTCGTTGGAGTTGCGAATCAAAAAATGTATGCAAGTTTCAGTTTAGTCGCGAAATCAATTTGTTGAGTTTATTAATAAAACAAACTTTGTAATTGCTTACATTTTTCATTGTTTTTGGCAACAATTGAAAAACAACTACGTCACTTTCGTCACACAAAAAGTTTACCGATCAGAGTTTAAAAGCCCTCAGTAGTAAGTAGGCCACTATAGGGGCAGAAGGAGGAAAACAACTCAACATTCCTGAGGGGGCGTGGTCCTCCGCCATCTTGGATTTTTTCTTGTAGTCTTGTACGGGGGTATTTTTAGGATGATGTCACTGATTTTCTTGAAGTCTGTTACGAGGTTATTTTTCGGATGACGTGATTAATTTCTTGAAGTCTTTTACGAGGCTATTTTTCGGATGACGTCACTGTTTTTCTTGAAGCCTTTTACGAGGGTATGATGACGTCATATATGACGTCACGCTTCAACGACGCCATCTTGTAGTACGTCATAGAACATGTTGTTTCCTGTCTTAATTTTAATTACGTAATTAAAGTAAATACTAACTTATGCAAATTCTTATTTTTAATTAACTCAATTAATTTATTTATTTATTTATTGAATTTATTCTGAAATAGGGGTAATATTCTAAAATGCTCTCCCTGGGATTTGAACCGGGGACCTTTCGCTCCGAACGCGGATATGCTAACCACCAGACCAGAGTAAGCAGTTAATAGGGGAGGATAATAAAGCTTTAAACGCATAACATTCAGTAGTGGCGCCATCTATTGGAGGCTAGGGCCATGACAGAAAGCTTATGTGAAAGTGTGAATTAAATTCAGTAGATTTGCTGGTGGCGCCAGCATTTTATTTTCCATAATATTTTCCACATACATTTTTTTTTTCCACATACATTTCCAAAACAACTCTTAAAAAAATAGATTCGCAATTAAGCACTTTTATCATTCATTATCACTAGATGGCGCCACCAGCAAATCTACTGAATTTAATTCACACTTTCACATAAGCTTTCTGTCATGGCCCTAGCCTCCAATAGATGGCGCCACTACTGAATGTTATGCGTTTAAAGCTTTATTATCCTCCCCTATTAACTGCTTACTCTGGTCTGGTGGTTAGCATATCCGCGTTCGGAGCGAAAGGTCCCCGGTTCAAATCCCAGGGAGAGCATTTTAGAATATTACCCCTATTTCAGAATAAATTCAATAAATAAATAAATAAATTAATTGAGTTAATTAAAAATAAGAATTTGCATAAGTTAGTATTTACTTTAATTACGTAATTAAAATTAAGACAGGAAACAACATGTTCTATGACGTACTACAAGATGGCGTCGTTGAAGCGTGACGTCATATATGACGTCATCATACCCTCGTAAAAGGCTTCAAGAAAAACAGTGACGTCATCCGAAAAATAGCCTCGTAAAAGACTTCAAGAAATTAATCACGTCATCCGAAAAATAACCTCGTAACAGACTTCAAGAAAATCAGTGACATCATCCTAAAAATACCCCCGTACAAGACTACAAGAAAAAATCCAAGATGGCGGAGGACCACGCCCCCTCAGGAATGTTGAGTTGTTTTCCTCCTTCTGCCCCTATAGTGGCCTACTTACTACTAAGCCCAATGCTATAGCCATGGTTCCATTACGAGGCTACATAAATTCTACCAATTATAGTGCTGATGCAATTAGATGGTTAGACTATGTGGCAACCATGGAAGGCATTTGTATAGCTCATGCTCTAAACGGATTGGGAGAGAAGAAATTGAGCGGTATTTCAGTAGATGGTTACTGCGAAAGTTTGAAGACAGTCTACCAATATCATGTAAGTTTTTCTTTTTTTTTCAAAAAATTATGTATTAAAAAAATATATAGTAATTTTTATTTTCACATCCGTTTTTCCCTCATATATAATTTCTCTTTCTAGGGCTGTTTTTTCCATGGGTGCCCATCTTGTTATGACACCAGTGTGACAAATCCACTCTCTGGAGTTTCTATGAGCAGTTTGTATGAGAAAACTCAAAGAACTACAGCCAAACTAAAATCCATGGGATTCAAAGTAGTGGAAAAGTGGGAACATGAATTTAAAAACGAAGTGAAGATAAATGAAGAATTACAGTCTTTTATCAAATGCCACAATGTGCAAGATCGCTTAAAACCTCGTGATGCTTTTTTTGGAGGCCGTACGAATGCTATTCGATTGTATTACGAAGGGATAGTAAAATACGTAGATTTTACTTCTCTCTATCCATGGGTAAGTTTCTTAAGCTGTTAACTTATATATTTTTCTCCCTCCACTTCTTTCTAATCATTGTTTTTTAAACTTTTCAGGTGAATAAGTACTGTCGTTACCCAGTGGGTCATCCTATTATTATAACGGAAAACTTTGACGATCCTTGCAAATACTTTGGAATAATAAAATGCAAAGTTTTAGCACCAAGAGGATTGTTTTTGCCAATACTTCCGTACAGATGCAAGGATAAATTAATGTTTCCCTTGTGCCGATCCTGTACTGAACACATGAGCCAAGAAAACTGTACTCATCAAGGCGAAGACCGAGCATTGATAGGTACCTGGTGTACAGAAGAACTGAAGCTGGCAATAAAAAAAGGATACAAAGTCATGGACGTAAGTTTGTGTTTTTATGTTTGTTGGTTTTTTAATAAAGAAAAAATAGCAAGAGTACTGTTTCGAGCAAATAGGCTAACATGTTTCTTTTTTTTTCCACTTTAGATTTACGAAGTTTTATCACTTTGAATCTTCGACAGACTCCTTATTTAAATCATATATTGATCTCTTTCTCAAGATAAAACAGGAAAGCAGTGGCTGGCCTGTAGAGTGCGTGACTGATAAAGAGAAAGAACAATATATTCGCCAGTATGCAGAGAAAGAAGGAGTACATTTAGATATTTCGTCTGTGATGATAAACCCTGGTCGACGACAAGTAGCAAAATTAGCATTGAACAGCTTTTGGGGGAGGTAAGCAATATTTTTTTTTTCAATTGTAATAAGCACACATCTAAATGAACATAGATTTTAATGCAATGCTCTTTTCTTTACAGGTGGGGAATGAATATGAATAAACCGAAATTAGAGTACGTCCATACAGTGGAACATTTCAACAAACTTTTTTTGGATTCCACAAAAGACGTAAGAGTTGATCTTTTTTCCCTTCTCTTTAAATTTTTCTTTATTGATTGTTCTTAACGTGAGTTAATGAATACCTCATTTTTCTGTTTGTTACAGGTACAAGACGTCTATTTTCCTGCACCAGAAATTGCGGCGATACAGTATAAAATGGTGGAAGAATTCGTAACGGAAGACATTTCCACCAACATTTTTATAGCTATTTTTACAACAGCTTGGGCCAGACTCAAATTTTATGAAGAAATGGATAAGTTGGGGGAGTCTGTGTTGTACCATGACACAGACTCCATAATTTATGCGAGTAATGGCTTAAATGACCCCCCATTGGGGAATTTTCTCGGTGACTTCACTGATGAATTGAATGGGGACAAAATTAAAACCTTCGTCTCAGGTATTTATTTTATTCTTTATCTTATGACTCTTTTTTCGTAATTGCTCCATTTTTAAAGACTATTTTTTCCTAATTAAATATTCTTTGCTATCTTTCAGGAGGACCCAAGAATTACGCATATGAGACGGCTTCTGGAAATACATATTGCAAAATAAGAGGTTTTACTCTTAATTTTAAAAATTCTTTGATTTTAAATTTTCATAGCTTAAAAGCGATTATCAGTGAGCTAGATTACACTTCAAAAATTGAAACTTATGACGAGAGAAAAATCACAAGAGATCCAAAAAGAAGGAGAGTGATAAACAAGCCGGAGAGTAAATTGTACAGAATTGTGTACGACAAAAGAGTTATAAAAGAGAACTTTTTGACACTCCCCTACGGCTTCTAGAAAAATAGAGCGGATTCTAACTCCCAGAAGCAAGAGAAAAAAAAAAAAAAAACGGCCCTTTTCAGGGCCACCCAAATTAACATGAATTGGAATGCTTATATAGCAAAAAGTCTTTTATGAGACTATATTTAAAAAAAAAAGGTTCTTTTCAGAACCACGAAAAAAAAAAAAACAAAGGCCCTTTTCAGGGCCACACAGAAAAAAAAAAAGACCCATTCTGGGCAAACTTTTCTTTTTTCAGGACAAATGGATTCCTATAAAAGGTGGTATAATTTTCTCTTTTATTAAAGGTATAAAAAGCTTTGTATACGCGTAAGACAATCATTCAAAATGGAGTTCCCGTACTTGAAACATCCTTCCACGTGTATGATTTCAGGCCCCACGGGCTCTGGCAAAACTGTGTTCGTAAAGCGCTTAATCGAAGAAAACATGTTTAGGCCTCAACCTCAGAAGATTATTTACTGCTATGGAGTCTATCAGCCCTTGTTTAATAAGATGAAAAATATTGAATTTGTAGAAGGGTTACCCTCTCATTTAAATACTGTACGAGACGTTGTTATTGTGATTGATGATTTGATGTCAGAACTAGGAAACGATTCGCGGTTGACCAAACTTTTTACGAAAGGAAGTCACCATAGAAATATTAGTTGCATATTCATAGTTCAAAATATTTTTTATAAAAGTACGGAAATGCGAACAATTAATTTAAACTCCCATTATTTAGTGCTGTACAAAAACCCTAGAGATAAAAGTCAAATTACTCACCTTGCTCGCCAAATGTTTCCAGGCAAAGTTAAGGCTTTTCTAGAAATATTTAGTGATGCCACAACTCTCAGCGTATGGATACCTTTTTCTAGAATTTAGACCCGAAATTTTCTTCGTTTTTGACGAAACCACTTCCAGGGATATGCTCCGAGCGAACATTTCGTCAAATTGAAGAAACTGCTTTTGTTAGTGGTTTGAGGATGCGAATTTCGTCAAATGTAACGAAATATTTCTTCATTCTAGTTTCGTCAAATTAACAATCATTTTCGTGGTTTTGAGAGCATTAGTTTCGTCAAATTAATTTCGTCATATATGAGGACGTTAATTTCGTAAATTTTTAAGAAAATTTATTTCCTTTTTTTTTCCTTTGAGCACATTAGTTTTTTTTTTTTTTTTTGAGAATACAGTCGAACCTCGTTAATTCGAACACGCTTAAAACAAATAACTGCTGAAATGAACTTTTTTGCAATTCTTGTCTTATTGTTTTTTGGATAAAGCGAACCACGTTTTATAATAATCGATTTTGATGGTCCCTTTAAGTTCGTTATAACGAGGTTCGACTGTATTTTATAAGATTTGTGTGCGTGTGATCAAATCCTACCTTCAGAATCTTACCACCGTAGTTTCCCACTTTATTGCGTATAGTCACTTTTACAGGTCCGTCATTTACGGGGTGAGGGGTCAATTGACCCCCCCTCCCGTCTTGATTTTTTGAACATTCATGTTTTTACACATGACTGGCCGTTGTTTTAGTTCGTTTTCTGTAAAATTTTTATTGAGTACAAACTCTTTGTCATATTTCGGTAAAAATTGAAACAACGGGCCTGCAGCCCCCCCCCCCCATAAAAAAAGACAAATAATTTTTTTAAAAAAAAGGCACATAAAATATGTCAAGCAAATTTTTATTTATGTAAAATTTCAAGCAAACAACTTCTTAAAAAAGGTAAAACAAATCATTGCAGATTAAACTCCCCATGGTATCTAATTAAACCCCCCATAATGGGGGTTTTCCTTCAAAAAATCTAATTTTTGTCGGATATTTTCCAAATTTGGCACAGAGGTTAAATATTGGAGGCTCGGGAATTCACACAAGGTCATTTATGTCCCTCCTGTGGGGGGCGGGGGGGGGACAGACAACCCCGCATTGGGGGTTCTCCGTATTAAAAAAAGTTTTTGTCCGATCTTTTTTAAATTTGCCACAGAGGTTCTTAGATGCTCAAGAATCACGCAAGGTAATTTTCATCACTTTATAAGGTGAGGAGGGGGGGGGGGCGTTCCTTGAAAAAATGCAATTTTTGTCGGATCTTTCCAAAATTTGGCGCATAGGCTCTTTGATGCACGGGGATTCACGCAGGGTAGTTTTCGGCCTTCTATGGGGGGGGGGGGGGAACCCCTATGGTATTTTTCGTGCAAAAAATCCAGTTTTTGTTGGATCTTTCCGAATTTGGCAGAGTTTTGTTATTTGGTGCTCAGGAATTCTCATTGGGTGGTTTTCTTTCCGCTACGGGGGGCAACCCACATACGGGAGGGGTTCTTATAAAAAAAACAGTTTTCATCACATCTTTTCCAAATTTGGAACAGAGGTCATCTGATGCTCGGGAACTCACACATGGTAGTTTTCAACTCTCCATGATGGGGGGGGGGGGAGCAACCCCGCATTGGGGGTTCTCCTTATATAAAAAAGTTTTTGTTTGATCTTTTCTAAATTTGCCATAGAGGTTCTTTGATGCTCAGGAATTCACGGAGGTTAGCTTTCGTCACTGTATGGGTGGGGGGGGGGGCAACCCCGATGGGGAGGTTTTCCTTGAAAAAAATTCATTTTTTGTCGGATCTTTCCAAAATTTGGCATAGAGGTTCGTTCATTGATGCTCAGGAATTCTCATAGGGTAGTTTTCGCCCCGCTATGGGGGACAACCACCAAATGAGGGGTTTTCTTACAAAAAAACCAGTTTTATCATGTCTTTTCCAATATTGTCACAGATGTCCTTTGACGCTCGGGAATTCCCGTTTTCGTCCCACCATGGAGTGGGAAACCACGTGTGTGTGTGGGGGGGGGGGCTTACAAGAGCCCAGTTTTTGTCTGATCTGTTCCAAATTTCGTACATTTGTCTTTTGATGTTTCGGAATTCTCATAGTGTAGTTTTCGTCCCGCTATGTGTGGCAAACCCCATAGGAGTTTTATTATAAAAATCCAGTTTTCGTCGGATCTTTTCCAGATTCGGCCCAGATATCCTTTGATGCTGGAAATCCATATAGGATAGTTTCCCATGGGGTAGTATTCATATGGGGCACTACCCCATGTGATTAAAGAAACTATGTGCCAAATTAGAAAAAGATCTGACAAAAGCCTGGATTTTTGTAAGGAAAACTCCCCTAATTGGGGAGGGGGGTGCCCCTAAAGCGGAAAGAATATTTCAAACTGTTTGAACTACATCGCGATGTAAGGATAGCGATGCATCACGATGTAGAAATTCCTACATCGCCCTGCCCCTACTGAGAATATAAAAGTGCTACTTCCTCAGCAGACATTGGATTCCGGAAAAATAAATCATGTGCCACTTTTATGCACAGTTAGATCGATATATGCTAGGGAGAAAATTGCTGAGAAGTTTCTTCATTGCATCGCATGAAAAAATTCCAGAAAAAAAAAAAAAAAGATTTTTATCCAACTCATACCTCAAATTTCAAAGAAAAAGTACAATAAAATGAGTACATATTTGTTCTAAAATTAGATACAGAAAATAAAATTAGATATTCTTAAGAAAAAGCTTACCTTTTTCTTTTTCCAATTAATTATTTGTTTTATTAATTTTGCTTGTATGTAGAATGTTTATTTGGCCAAATTTATGTTTAATACAGGAACTTTATTATTGCATGCATTTCATACTTCATACTTTGAAAACAATCCCTTGCCAAAATTGCAAAAGGTATTTGAAAATATAAATCTTTAAAAATGCAGATGTGAAATAAATCGTTTGGTAAAATTAATTTAGTGTAATGTTTGTTAAATAATTATAAAAATATACCTTTGCTTTTTACCCCTAAGTTTTTATTTTATTTCCAAACATGTGTAACATGAAATCAATGTATAATATACGAACATTTAGAATATTGTTATAATTATGAAAAAGTCTTCGTCTGTCCTTGTTCCGATTATCTCCGTGATGTTGGATCCAAAAAAAGTTTTAAAAAGAGAATTTATACATAATAAGAAAAGGTTAAGTCCATGGGTGTATGCCCTCATGCACATGGATCTTTTCTCTATTTCGAGGAGAGTTTTACGATTAAATTCAGCAGTTTATTTCTGAAATAAAACATGTTTTCACGATTTCTTTCAAAATCTGAGTTTTTTTTTTTTTTTTTTTCCTTAAGTTAAAAAAGCTACGATTCGCTTGTGACTTTGAAAAGCATCTGATTTAATTTTCATATTTTTCAAAATATATGATTATTTCAATGCTGACAGCTTTTTTTCAAGCAGATTGCAAGAATGAGTTATTTTTACAGCGGATGAACAAAATTTTTATTTAGGCAGCTAGACTCTCAGTTAGTTTCTGAAATTAATTTCTGAATAATATTCTAGAATTAGAGTTTCTTCAATTTATCGAGAATCAGCATTATTTAGCCATTAAACGAGTTAATTCTTTTGTACAACAAGTCAAAGTGAGAAAATTGTTGACCTGTGATTTTTTTTTAAATTTATTTTTTATTTTAACCGATAGCAAAAATACACCGTTTTTTTTCGATTTTCGTGTTTCGTTTTCTTTACGAATGTTTTCTGAAGTACTCCCCCCCCCCGCCCAAATTAGTTCCAATAAAGTAGTTATGAATTAAGTAGTACTGAAACTGGTGATTATGATTTTATTTGCACTTTTTAAGAGATTTTATTGTGCTATGTTATCAATAAACAACAGTTACTTACCGAGCTTTACCTCCTTAAACCACTATCAAATTAGAGTCAAAAACCCAGGGCTCCAACACTCGAAGCCACGCTCCATTTCTTAAATTAACTAGTAATTACATAAAGCTACCTTCTAGCTGATGGAAAGGGATTTAGTAGAAAAAAAAAAAACTGATTTTTCTGCAATACTGGATGTAGCGTACTTACAAAATGGAGCGTAGCTTAAGGGCGTGTGTACTTCGGATTTTTTTAACTCAGCTGGTAATGATTTTAAGAGGGACTGCTTGCCAAGTAAAGTTGTTAATTGATAGTATAATACCTTGAAATCTTTAAAACATATTTGAACAAAATCATAAAATCATCAGAATCGATCATGAGTACAAAAATATTCAAACGTAGCTCTACTTACTAGTTTGGGACGGAGACGAAGGGAGTATCACCTGTTTAACTAAGCATATTTGATTTTTAAAATATGCAATTTTCACGCAGTAAATAAAAAAACGCCAAGGGAGAAGAGCTGCCAAAGATAGGGGAATCCCAATAAAAAAAGTGCATTTTTCTTGTTTGTTTGTATCTTGAGAACTAATTGACTGATATCAATGGATTTTTTTTCAAAGGTATATAATGAAAAATAGGGACTAGTGTGGTGAGCAAAGCTTGTTACATATATAAAGCTTATCATATATTTTCATTATCCTTTTAATTTTTTCATATATTTTCATTATCCTTTCAATTTTTCAATTGAAGTTCGGTTAAATTTTCACACATTTTACATTATATCCAGCAAAATCACAACTCCAACAAAAAGATTTAGGTTTATCGGAAGTTCATCTATAAAATACATCTTAGTCTGATTTAATGTAGACCGGGATTTCTCACTTTTTGTTGACAATATCTTGATGCGGGCATATATGGCAACAAAATTAATGCTGCATTTATTTTTGCTGTAGAAACTATGTATAACGGAAAAATTCATAATTATGACAAATCATGTAACACAAATTGACATAGAAAAACTTATAAATTTAGTGCATGAAGTGGGAAAATAAACAACAAAAAATGCTTATTATTATTATTACAATTTGCAAACATGCTATACTATCTTTTCTTTTTAAATCGAGGTTAAACATTAAAACTTCACTTCAATAATTTATTTTAATTTGCTGAAAAATTGAAAAAAAAAATTGAAAATATTCTGCTGAAATATCAAGCACAGAGTTCTTTATGGAAATTAATATTTTCTCTATCTTAAAATGATTTTATCAAATTGATATTTACTTTACTTCATGTTTTATGCAAGTAAAAAAAAAAAGGCTGCACAAATAATGAACATAAGCACTTATTGCTAGAAACATCTGCCGCAGGGAAAGAGATTATATAAACAACGTGGGGTAAGCTGGTAAGCATATTGGGAGATTGGTATATAGTATTTGTTTAAGAAAATAAAAATGCAGAATGAAACTAATTTGAACTATTAAACTAAAAAATGCACTTCGTTTAACAGAATTATTTTTGTAAAATTCATGGAGAAGAATGAAAACTTATAACCATGTATTACTATATTCCATGTTGAAATTAAAAGCTTCAAAGTTCTATGCCTTTTATAAAAGCGCTGTATTTATCATCTGTGTTAGTTAAGCTACGGTGGAGGTTTTTTTTTTTTTGTAAGTTTAAATTCGTACAAACTCAGTACGAGTACTGACTCAGTTCGAATCACACTCAGTACGAATTGTTTGTACATTCGTACAAACAGAACAGTCATGTTTGTAATTTTTTTAACGAAATAAAGAAAGTACGCTTTTAGAAACAAATGTCAACGAACCAATATTTTCTTTTACAAATAAAAAAAACAACGCCAGCTAAGCCTAACGTGGAGGTGACTCAAAGTTAACACACACAGAATTCTAAACCTAATCGAACCGTTCGTTTTCAATTTTAATGTGTTTTAAATACAACTATAAACACAACACTAAACAAAAATGTAACAATACATAAAAGAAAGCACACTGCAAATACAAATTTCAATAAATACTAACCTTTTTTATGAATCCTTTAGAATAATTGAGGTAAGATAATTTAACGAGCAAATACAAGATTGAAACGAAGACTCCCAGAATGCACTGCAATGTGACGAAATCGGGACGAAATAATTTCGTGAAAAATTTGAGATTTCTGGTTTCGTCAAATATCACGTGATTCGGTGACAAAAGGATCGTCGAAAATAACGAAATAGTGCTCGAGGATTGCCGAATCGTCAAAATTGAGCGTTTCATTTTTTGACAGTGCACAAGTCCCGCGTACGGATACCTTTTTCTAGACTTTAGACCCGAAACTCATGACCGTTTACGCATGCGCACAGGAATTTTTCCAGGAGATATAAATTACGCGTACGAGCCTCGTTAGTCATTTATGGTGTAGAAACAGGAAGAGGAAACATGTCTGCTGTTGTAGTTGATTTTGAGGGCTTTCAATTAGCCCCACATAGCTATGTTATTAAGGAGCTTGCATTTTACTCTGTGAATCACAATTACCATGGCCGTTGGTCCTTCTTACCTCCTCGACCCTGGGAAGAATTATCGTACAGGAAACAAAAAAGTTATTCTTGGATAATCCGAAATTTACATGGATTGTCCTGGGAAAGTGGCGAGTTACCTTACAAAGCTCTACGTCACATTCTGACTATGTTATTTGTTTCTTTTACTGACATATACGTCAAAGGTTTGGAGAAGTGCAAATTTTTTGAAAAGTTGTCTGGAAAAAAAGTACTGGATTTAAATGATGTTGGTTGCCCTAAATTTCATGAATTAGAAAGCAGTTATGTTTCTTGTCCGGTGCACTCCTCTTATTTTAAGCACTGCGGCTTTGGCAAAAAGCGGCTGCATATGCCAATTTTCTATAAATAAACAGTACACACCACCAAATACGTCATTTGAAAGCAGAATGTCATCTTTTGCGCAACAAAATTTAGAGCAGCTCCGGCTTTTAAAAAACAGCAAACTTCGTACTGCGTTGTTGAGAAAAAGCTCCCAATAGTGTTATAAAAGCACTATGTGAATGCTGTAAGAATTTATTATGCGGCAACATCCCATTCAGTAAACAACGTTTGAAAAGACTGAGACCATATAAAAGGACTCTGCGAGTGTTAGCGCAGCAGAAAGTTCCCTTGTTCAAGAAACGACGCATCCTCGTTCAAAAAGGAGACGGTTTCCTAAGTATTTTAATACCTGCAGCACTATCTGTTTTAACGTCTCTCATTCATGGATAATGCAAAGAAATACGTGTTGTTACCCGAGGATCAAACGCAACACTTTGCTACGGATCATTTATCTACACTGGACAAGGATATGAATGCCATTTTACTTCGCCGCGATCTGGGTGACGAAGAAAAAACGTGTGTTGTACTTGCAAATTTTGCAAAAATTCGTAAAATTTCCTTCTACAAAACCCTTGGAATCCGAAATGGTGGAAGAAAGAGGTCCTCCTGATATTCTGAAAGATATTCTGGAAACAGCACCAGAAAAAGGGAAAAAACACGCGCTGAAGATTCTAGAGTTTCTCAAGAACAACCAATCAACTGTTTCCTGGAATGATAAGAATGAGCTTCTGGTACAAGGTGAAAGTATACCGAATTCAAATATTACAGATTTGGTCACTTTTTTACTGCGTTCTAGGAAAGCGAGA
Source organism: Uloborus diversus (assembly GCF_026930045.1). NCBI lineage: Eukaryota > Metazoa > Arthropoda > Arachnida > Araneae > Uloboridae > Uloborus > Uloborus diversus. The sequence goes on along the minus strand of NC_072737.1, from coordinate 110,388,087 downwards.
CCCATTGGACATGAAGCATTTTTGAATGTATTAGACGATGTAAATTTTCCTTCCGAGTTTATTCAGAACAAGTATTTGAAAAAAAGTGTTCCCAAGCCCATTGTTAAAAGACAGAAAACTATGTATGCCAAATCACCTGTAAAAGAGCCCATTGTTAATCGACAGAAGAAAATGTATGCAAAACCATATGCCTGGAAAAATTATTTGTAACTTTTTTTGTTTTGTGTTAAATAAATATGAGTTGAAAAATAAAACTTTGTGTGGATTGTGTTACTAATTTTTTTATAATCGTTTTTTTTTTAAATAAAAGTGAAAAAAATTAAATTTACCTTAAGTCAAATGCAAAGAATTAAAAAAAAAAGTTTAATAGAAAAAAAAGGGGGGAACAAAAGACTACAAGGGGGAAAAAATGTAAAAAGTTGGAAAAAATACTTGCAATAAAAAAAATTAAATAGAATAAACATTTATTTACAGAAAGAGAAAAAAAAAAAATTCCAGATATGTTATTGTTTTGCTGGAAAAAAATATTGTGTGATGACAAAAAATTATACAGACAGTAAAACGAACTCAGAATTAAAAATAAAAAGAACATTTTATTATTTCTTAAAAATCATATTTACACCGAAATTCTTTTTTAACATATTGATACAATTGAAAATCACTGACTTTCTGAAATAAATTTTTCACAATGATATCCATACATAAACCTTGACATCTTTTGGTTAGATAGTAAATACAATATTGTCCACATACATTTGAAGTCAAACTTTGAAGAGGTACTTGATTCCATTTTACATGTTTATATTTCTTCACAAATCTTGTAATATGATGGCCATAGGCTTGAGGAGACAAACCATAGGAGTCGAAAAATTCAACAGTTTGAGGGTTTTCTATAAACAGGGCAATCCAGTGAGTTCCTGGTTCAGTGTGCTCATCAGTATTAACAACTATTGCAGCAGGAAACGATGTAATGCAAGGAATCTTATCACAAGGAAAAACTCCTACAAAGTATCTCGACGCATAGCGATGACGAATCAATACTCTACGAATATCCAAAGAATTCATTAGTTACCGAAATCGTACAAGATATTTCTAGCTTTGTTGATTTCAATCAAATTTTCGAATTCGGCATACACCAATAAGGAAATGGTTTGAGGTAGAGGCACTTTAAATTTAAGTTCCAGTCTTAAATTACTGTGTCGAACGAGATTTAAATGAGCTCCATCGCAGAGGTCAGGGGACAGATCAAAATGAAATAAGCAGTATCCGTCGGGAAATTCTTCTCTTGACAAATAAAGTCCTCGATCTTCTGAAGTGCAAAATAAATTGTTAAATGCACGAATATAGTTTTTATTGGTAAAATCAGGCTGCAATGGATTATGAGGCATCGGTTGTCCGTCGATGTAAACTCCAATGAAATTAATATCATAGTGTTTGAATTCAAATGGTGACTTTTTATAGCTTCCATTAAAAGCATCGTTGTCCACACAGGCTACGACCAAGCGCTTTGGCATTTGTCCAGTAAAGATGTTGTCTTGCACAAAACTCATGTTTCCTCCAGGAATAGAATATACTTTACACAGAACTCTGTTAATAGGATACTTGGCTGTTGTCTTCTCCAAGCTTTTAGCATGCCCCAACACCACGCCAGGGCTGACTCGAACTTTGCGTACAAACATCGATGCTTGCTCGAGGACTACTTTAAAGTTACCATCTCCCAATAAGCAAAACTCTGGTTTGCTTCGTATTAGCTTGATTTTCATATCCACCATATTAAGCATGAGTCGATCTTGATGAAATATGTCAACATGCAGACGCCCTATCATATCCACTGTAGTGCTCAGTTTAAACATATTTGCTCTTTTAATAAATCCTTCGTTAGGGGTCTTGTTTTCGGCAGTCAAATCACAGTTATTCATTCGACCTGCAGTGTCCTTGAAAAATAATTCAGAAGACAACTGTGACGTCTTTGCTTCATATCCGTGATTTAATAATTTTTCGATAATTGCTCTGTATGGATAAGTGTTGTTGCTCGAAGAAATTAATCTTTCATTCAAGCTAACATCTACCTGGGAAAACAAGGCATGTAAAAATAAATTGACTGGACCCACATTTTCTTTAGTTAATAGAGTTCCATTTCCGTTCACAATTTTAACTTTAACAAATAAGAGATTCTGTGACAAGTCTAAATAATCGTCACCGGTCCCAGAAATGTTAAATTCTATTGGACTACCATCAGATGCATTCGCAACAGGGTGAAATTCTATCCACTGCCCTCTTTCGATAACTGTTTGCGTGGGTGGTAAAGTAAATAAATTAAGTTCAGATTTAGCACATTCAGGAGAATCTTTTAACAAATAAGCCATTCTGATTAGGAGTCAAAAATATCACGTCCTTTTGCTTTCTTGACTTTGGTTCGAATGACTGGTTTATAAGCTTTGCGCTTCCTTTTAAACCTTCCATGGCCAATCATCTCATCCGCCTTTTTAAGAGCTTTCTTAGCTAACAATTTTCCAACTTCTTTGCCTCTTGTTTTAGCTGAGTTTTCTAATTTCTCTCCAGCTAATACATCATTAGCAATCATGGCTCCAGTTCGTAAAGCTTCTTTTCCTATTGTTTTAACTCCACTTCTCAGGAAAGGCAGTGCAGTGCGGAAAAGTTTTGCGAAGAAACCACCAAGGCCGTGTCCCTTTTGCAGAGACAGTCCTTGATAAAAGGGCATACCGTTTCCGGTTTGCCCGACATAATAGTCTTCAAATTTTTTCGGACAGCAAGTGTAAGGAACAAGCATGATTCACGTTTTTTACACAAATGACGATGCACGTCAATGTCATGCAGTATTTATACAATTTGTTTCATGCGAAAATGGAGCACGATGTATGCCATGCCTCGTTCAAAAGGAACGAATTCGCCAGAGTGTAGACGTAAATCTATTTCAATTGTTTGAAAATGTTGTCGTATGACAGGTAAGTAGTGAGGTCTCGTATAATGAACATTAACCATTTCACCATCTCTTCCTTCTACTTTGATAATTTTTAACAGAGGAGCTTTGACATCACCCACGATTTGTGGCTCTACGAGATCGCAATACACATACATGACGGGAAAGGAAGCTGCTGGATCGGCTATAAAGGGACTCTGTGTCGTTCCATTATATTCTCCGGCATGAAAACCTAAAAGTTCTGCTATGCCTGTGTGAAGAATGACTTTACCACCTTCTTTTGTTTTGATTGTCACTCGTTTTGTTACAGGATGATAGTGAAATTCTAATTTATTTTTGAATGTCGTTAAAATCATAGCTTTCAAGAGATCTGGAACTGTTTCATAACAACCAGGAGGTATTCGTCGCCCTTGTACCACTCCATCGCCTAAATCAAATCCAAATAAATTATTGTCCGACCTGATGTTATACCACGAATGAGGGTATATAATATCTGTTAAACCTACTTCCCATTCATGATGGCTCAAATGAATACTTGAAGGAAGCTGTGTAATAAAATGAGAAGTTTTATTCTCAGGGAAGAAGCGACTAGAGCTGTCACATAGAATGACATGATTGCGACTGAATGAAAGAGGTAAGTACAGCACTGTTTTATATCCCTTTCACATCATTCACCCATGCATTGAATTTTTCAGGATAGCCTTGAAACTTAACAAAATATTCCGTCTTTCCTAATCGCCGTCTTGTTTTTAAGACCTTTTCTATGGGATAATACCCGGAATCTGTTATTTTCTGAAGCTCTTGTGAGTAAAACGTCCCCTCTAACACTTCGCCAGTGAGATCTTTTAGTTTATACACTACGGGATTTCTGGGCAATACTTTATGGATCGTAAATATTTCTCTCGTCCAATTCTGCTCATATCCTTTCTCAAATCGCAATTTTTCTTTACTTATTCTAACGGTGTCTCCTTCTTTAAGTAAAGATTTACTTCCATGCCTTGGTGTGGTTTCAAGATCTCCGTAAAGATTTTTCCAAGCAATATCTTGATTATCTATGTTAACTGAAGAAGGCTTCATTTTTATGCTTCGATGCCACGTATTATTGTAACTGTAAACCAGTTTATCAATCACATCGATGTAGCGTTTCGTATTCATTTCTGTAAAATACTTCCACATTTTTGTCTTAAGTGTACGATTAAAACGCTCAACGACCGATGCTTTTGTTGAATTGTTTGTTGTAAAAAAGTGTACATTTTTCTTCTTCAGGTATTTTTGCACTTGATTGTTTGTAAATTCTTTACCCGCATCTGTCTGCATTATTTCCGGTGTTCGTTCCGAAAATATAATTTCAAAAGCGGATACGATTTCATCACTTTTCTTACTTTTTAGCGGTACAACCCATGCATATTTTGATAGAATATCCAGGCAAGTAAGTAAATACTTGTAACCATCATTGGTATCTGCTAGGGACTGCATGTCGACCAAATCAGATTGAAACTGCTCGTTTATACTTCCTACGATGACTCGATTTCTCTGGAACTTGTGTCTGATAGGCTTGTGCAAAGTGTACGAGTCCTTTGTCTGCAACCATGTTTTGATCTCCTTTGTCTTCACGCGTCCTTTTAAAGCACGATGTAAAGCATTCACACCTCCAAAACTTCCTGGAACTTGAGGATCCCGATACAGAGGATTCAGAACCTTGTCCATCACAGCAGTGATTATGATCAATCCGTACGTTAAAGTTCATATCGATACAATGAGGTAAAAATGTTTGGGCACCTCTTTTTATACGACTATTATGTAAGTATGCCAGAAACTCAAAACGCACTCTAAACTTTGTATCGCACTCTAAACTTTGTTAATATAAAAAACATGCTCAGACAAGTAATAAAAAAAAAACTCATTAATAATAAATTTTAATAAAAGTTTCTTTGCTTCATCATGCAGGGTTAAAATTGTGTTGCCTGATTAATCTACTCTTGACTTTCATTATTGAATTTAATGCAAATATATTCCTTGGGTGTCAACTGTGTTTGTATATAAACATTAAATCGTTTGTTCTTCGTAAGTTTCCACAGCCGAGCGGTCTCACGTGTTATCCAAACCGCCGACTGTGGAAACTTTATGTCCCAGGTTCAAATCCCACCAGAAACATTTTATTTTTATTTCAAGAAAAAATAAACAAATATATATACATATTTACAAAAATGTCATAAATAATCCGATAGATGGCGCCACCATCGTTCAACCATTTAAATTAGTTTCCATTACCTCCAAAATAATCCAATAGATGGCGCCACTAATTTTTTTTCTAGCAAGCAATATTTCTCACATCTCAAAAAATATTTCTTTATTGCTCCCAGCTTTCGACAGATGGCGCCACTACTGAGAGTTGTCCATGTAAAGCTTTATTATCCTTCCCTACTAACTGCTTAGTCCGGTCTAGTGGTTAGCTCATCCTCGTTCGGAGCTAAAGGTCACGGGTTCAAATCCCAGGGAGAGCATTTTAGAATATTACCCTCGTAAATATTTCAGAATAATTTCAATAAAATAAATTAATTAAAAAAACAAATTAATTAAATTAAACCATTCAAGCTCAGACATGAATAAACATGATAAATGACGTAATACAAGATGGCGGATGATTCAAGATGGCGTCGTTCATGACGTCATAGATGACGTCATCATACCCTCGTAAAAGACGACAAGAAATCAGTGACGTCATCCTAAAAATACCCTCGTAGAAGACTACGAGAAATCAGTGACGTCATCCTAAAAATACCCTCGTAGAAGACTACGAGAAAAATCCAAGATGGCGGACGACCACGCCCCCTTCAGGACTGTTGAGTTGTTTTCCTCCTTCTGCCCCTATAGTGGCCTACTTACTACTGACGTCGAAAATTTAAGCGCTTCATAATTTTATTTTAATCGAAATGTGTGCTTATATTCAGTCCAAAATAATGGACATTAAACTTTCCTCCAAATCAAAATTTCATCAGTCGACGAGCCATTTTAGTATAATTAGTACTTTTTCTTTGTCAGTTTTGCAAAGTATAACCGCAAAATAAAAGTGAAATCATAACTTCTAGACCCCCCCCCCATTAAAACAATATCTCTCTCCCCCTTTTTTTAAATAGTTGTATAGGGAAAAAAAAATTCAGACTATAATTCAGTGAACAAACGAATCCTTTCGTCACAAGAATGTTATATCAGAAAAACTTGTAATACATAGCGATAAGAGGCGCAAGATTGTATTTGAGCTGTTCATTCCGGCGTCAGGAAAAGAGGAATGCATCGGCCGAGAATCGAAACCGGGCCGCCCGCGTGGCAGGCGAGCATTCTACCAATGAACCACTGATGCTACGGAAAAAAATTCATTTTCGAAAGCGTGGTGTATACAGACGCTAATATTAAGCGATATCTTTTTAGCAAGAAACATATCGAGAAAAATAAAAACTCCCAGAAAGCGGCTCAGTAACTATTTTTAGATTGATTAAATTTACGGTTAATCATTGTTCCCGCATTTATTCATTCGCAGCTTAAACAGCAAAACACAAAAACCGCTGCGTCGGCCGGGAGTTGAACCCGGGTCAACTGCGTGGAAGGCAGCTATGCTAACCGTTATACCAAAGATATTTCACACGCAAAGATGTCCCACTCCGGTAGAAACGTATGTAACCTTTCTTTCGACCCCTGACGGAATAGTGGTTCGACCCAAAAGCCGACATTCAGGAACAGGTTGGCGAGACAAGTTTGGGAAAAAAGCGTGCTTGAATGATCGAAAAGGCACTAAATCGCCAATGCTGATGTCGCTGCATTTGCAATCCGGAGGTGAAGATGTTTTCTCTATTCTCTCCCCTCTGCGAAAGCGCTGAAAGGGAGGTAATTAAGCCTCATTTGTCCGATGGTTCATTGCTAAAGGGTAGTAAAAAAGTCATTGTAGAATCGTCAAGCGTAAGTTATTACGTTAGCGACACGTGATTTAAAAGAATTGGGGCGAAATTAGAATAGCGCAAAAGTATGAAACGAGTAAAAATTTTGAATCCTTAAAATAAATTAATTTTGCAGGAAAAAAAGAAAACATGCGTTGTTTTTCACTTCGAATTTTTTTTTTCTTTTTGTCCTTTTTTTAAATCACAATTTGCTTAACACCAGGGCCTGTCATCAGTCGGTGGACCCTGGTATCAGATATTATAAAGAAACCGCTCGTGAACCCCCCCCCCCCCCCTCCCTTTCACTTATTCATTTTTACGCGACATTTTTACCTCTTACATATCCCCCCCCCCTCTCTTTATTCTAAAATGAGAGTAATAGTGGGTTGGTAAGATAACTTTACGTCAAAAGTACTAGATAAACGATCAGCAAACTTCAACATATTAATTAATTAGCATACTAATTTACATCAGAACTAAACATCCGAAATCTAAATATTTTATTTTAGTTACTGGAAAAACCAAAACATACTTTTTCATTGTGTTCGTGTGTTTTTCACTGTGGATTTTTGCAGTCAAAATGTTCTAGACTTATGATAAACGCTAAACACGTCTGTTATTTGTTCCCAAACACGCTAAATACCCCTCATGTTGTTGTAAAACAATTGTTTAGAAAATCTTGGAAAAAAAAAAAATTCGTCATTTATTGAATTACCTTCTCAAATCAATTTGGCCAGCCTGAAAAATTGAGACGGATGGACATTCTCCATATCCAATTCTAAGTTCCGCAGTACTTCTTAAAGCACGTGAATCAATTATATCACTGATATACACTGTTAAAAAAAACTGAAAATTCAGGTAGTTTTCTGACTGATTTTAACAGAATATTTCTGTAACGCTTCAAAATGTATTTTTTCCTTACAAAAACGTAAACATCCCGACGAAAACGGAATTTTTTCATTTCTAGGGTTGCCGCTGTGCTGTACTTTGCTCCGATTAGTCTTCAAGTCATGATAAACATCACTTATTGATAGTGCTTATTAATCGCACTGTTACATTTTGCTAATTAAAAGCATATGTAGAATAACAACTCAGATGCTGTAGACAAAATAGATAGCTTGCTATTTCATGTCAGGAGAGTAATATACTCGTATGTCGAAATTGTTTATACGCCTTTGAGCTTTGTAGGTTTGGAAAAATGTTCGCGCCATTTTTAGACTGGCAGATGTGTTTTGATCGCCTTGGTGATTTGATGTGGGTTTTACTGAGTCAGTATTAGAATATTTTTGTGGTTTTAATATTTTGCTCAATACTTTGAACAATTCTATTCGTTAGTCATATTGTGTGCTCTAGCAGTGAGAATAGTTTAAGGATCTCGTGTTATCAATTTAAAATAAAGCCTATTGGATTAGTTGTATCCAGATGCATTTAGCACCGCTGGTCATATGTAAGTGTTGTTGAATATCTTTGTACATGTTAATATACAAATGTATTTTCCTTGTTAATATGCATTTGATAGAATTCCGATGATAGTTTATTTAGAATTTATACAACTATTATAGAGTTATTTTTTATTACTCTTACGCATTCTTGAAAGTTAATACACTAAATGCCATTTCGTATCTATACCGGAGATTATCGTGGTATGCGAGCAAGATAGGATAAATCACTCAGTTTTTTTTGGGGGGGGGGGGATTCACTTCACAGTTTGGAATACTGAAAGTAACTATTTTAAATCTCTAAATAAAGGTGTATTGTTGATCTTTGATATATACAATGAAAGTTTTGGCAACAATAAGTACTTAATTTAATTTATTAAGATCCTATCCAACAACTTGTTTGAGATTATTGCAAGTTTCTTGGAAAAACAGTGCGGGTAAAATGAACTCATTGATATTGATATATGTTAAGTAATAATGATTATGTACTAAAAATCTATGTTGCGATTCCAATGAGTGAAAAATTTGGATATCATTCGGGGGGGGGGGGGGGATGTAGCATCTGGAACCAAAAATTCTTCACTTGCATGTCAATGATTCTGTTTTTAAACACAATAGATATGCGGTACTCTCTATCAGGTATATTATTATATGATAACGTCAACCTGTTTTTAATAGCATTTTATTTGACATATTCTGCGAATAAAAATATCATATTTTTCATGTATGTTTTTCCATGCCACCCCAGACAATGTACGACGAAGGGAATATCGAACAGTATCAGCAGGGATAATTGGTGTCCTATTCAAATCCATCAATTTTTCTGCTAGTACTATTTGATTAATTTGACTCATCTGAAGTTGATATAAAAAGTTTTGGTCAGCAAATGGATGCTTGGTATGTTAGGTAAGTTCTCTCTCCAGATGTTAATTTAAAAAATCTTTGAGTAACAAATGCAAATAAAAAAAAGTAATAATTTTAGAACAGTTAACTATATCTGTATTATATATCATTTTAAAGAACTAAATTTTTAATGAAACGAAAAGTCAATACTTGACATAACTTTTTAAATATTTTTTGAAAATAAAATCTTTTTACTTAAATACGGGAAATGGAAAAAATATCGCAATGAAAAAATAAGGAACGTAAATTCTGTTAAAACACAGAAAGATCGTAAATGAACGGAAAAATAAGAAATGGAATTTTCGTTCAGTCACGAAAAATTTATAAACGGAAAACTACAACTACGGAGAAATAAGAAATGGAACTTCTGTTAAATCACGGCAAGTCATTGAACGTAAACGTAATATTTACGGCAACTTTGCTGCCGGTACTTTCTCCGTTATTTTCAGGAAATTTTTTTAACAGTGTAGTAGAGATAAGCATTTTGCAATTATTCAAGTACATATGCATTTTCTTAAAATCTGAGCTCCCGTTGTGTGTGTGTGTGTGTGTGTGTGTGTGTGTGTGTGTGTGTGTGTGTATCTGTCTGTCGCACTCTAGCGCCAAAATGGACGGAAAGCTTTATTTAAAAAAAAATTTAAAAAAAAAATCGAAAGGGGAGTTGATTGGGAGTGTTTTTAGCTAGGTTGCGTCTTTGGATGACATTAATTAACGAAGATATTAGTTAAAAACCTCTAAAATGTTTTTCGCGATTTTTGCAGTGAGAACATAGTTAAAAATTTTAAAATTTAATACCAATCAAGAAAAAAAAAAATTTCCGCCTTCTGATAAAATGTGTTTGGAGCTTCTATCTTTCATAAAATTCGAATTATGACTTTTTTTAAAGCAGATTTTAATAACGGCTAAGCATTTATTCACGCGATTGAAAACCGAATGGGGTTGTTTCCTTCAGTCAAAAGTAGTACTTTTAGTCACTAAAATTGATTGAATAAGCAAAAATAAATAAATAAATAAATAAATAAATAACATAACCCAGAAAATTCTTTCATTTTCCCAACAGTTATTTTTTAATTAATTTTTTAATATGTTCGATTTTTCAAACAAAGCGTGGTCTTGGTGACGTCACAAATGATGCTCTTTGACGCATCTTTGTACCGCGTTTCCACGTTATGATAATCAAGAAGCGAATTAAAATTGAGCTCTACGCTTGCTATTAACCATATCGTTGCCAATACACGTGAGTAAAGATGCGAATTAAATATTTTGCTCTGTGAATGGCAACACAGAATGGCATTTCATCATTTGTGATGTCATAGGCAAGAAATGTAAACAATGAAAGCGTGCAGATTTTGGCATTTTTTTTTTTAATATTAAACTTAAACGAATTATTTAAAAAATAGTCAGATCCTGTGTTTTTAAGCATGCTCTTTCAGAAAAAAATACTTTTAAAATTTTGGAAACGATCCCATTCATTGTTGGCCAACAAGGAAATTAAAAGCAGTGATTTAAAGTTTTTATCTGTTGCCAGTTTCTATTTAATAGCAAAAAAAAAAAAAAAAAAAACTTTGATTTTAAATAATATAAGACTTTTAAAAGGATTTTCAATTTTCCCTCTTGATTCTGCAGTTGCGACTCAATCGGAGGTTTTTAAAATTTTTAATTTTATCGTTCCTTGTGAATATACGCATTTGCGTTTTATTCCGCAATTTTAACTTTAAGACAATAAAAGTCTTCAGATTTCAAGCGATAAATGTTCGCATTGTATCCTAATCAACTAGAAATCAGTCCGCAGACCTTTTCCACGACACATACATAGTGACCTTTATAACTTTTTCCTGAAAATCACCTTTTCGGACAGCGTTTTTATATGAAGAAGGTTTTTCAAAAAAGTACAGAGATAAATACAGAACGTCATGTAACACTTTTAAGAGTTTTTTTTTTGAACTACTAAAGCTTAACAAAGAGTAAATATTAGGTTTATTTTGCATTCAATATCATAATGCTTCTTGAGAACACAAAAAGCGTTTCCCCAATAAGAAAAATATGCATGTTTGAACACTCAAAGTTATGATTGAAAGCTATATAATGATAAGAAATTCTCTTCATGATTTGAGCCGCACTTTTCTTCGTTTATGGTGTCATTTTCTTGGAATTTTCGAAAACTACAGGAATGCTTAAATTGTCCTTTCTGATCCAGAAAGGTTATTTTGTCCTTTTGAGTGCGTTATGAAAAGTGCTTAGTATTTTTTTTTTTTTTTTTTTAAATTCTGTTATTTAAGCACTTTTATTATACTTGGCCTGATTGTCTCGGAGAAATCTGAGGCCTGGTTTTGCTTATATCTCTGCTATTAGACCACTTAGAGACTTCGGGATTTCACTAAATGATTTGCTTAATCTTAAGGTACAACTTAGCGCTGAAAAAATAAAATTCTAAAATAAAATAATGATTTCAGTTAAGATGGAAAACCGCAAGTTTCATGTAATTTCCTCATTAAATGTTTAAATATAAAACCCATTGTTACAAATTTTGTTGCCTTTCAACACTAATGTTAAAAGCAATCATAATGAAAATTTTGAATCAAAGCTCCTCTGAAGCAATCATGAAATTAGCAAACATAAATCCTACTTAGGAACAAGGATTACATTTTAGTGCCTACTGCTTAAAGTTTTAGACACGTACATAGGTTTTTTCCCTTTTAGTGGGGAGCATTTATATTAAAAACGTGAGGGTAAAATTATTCTATTTCTGAAATACATTTACACTAAAAAGAATAAAAGAACAGAATGTTTTTAAAAATACCAAGCACTTTTCATAATGCACTCAAAAGGACAAAATAGCTTTTCTAGATCAGAATTCTTGTATTTTTCGAAAATTCTACGAAAATGACACCACAAACGAAGAAAAGCGCGGTTCTAGTCATTTCAAACCAAACTTTCCCAATAACAAAAATATGCATGTTTCAACACTCAAAGTTATGATTGAAAGCTAGATAATAATAAATCCTCTTCATGACATGAGCCGCACTTTTCTTCGTTTGTGGTGTCATTTTCAAAAACTACAGGAATTCTTAAATTGTCCTTTGTGACCCAGAAAAATTATTTTGTACTTTTTGAGTTCATTATGAAAAGTTCTTGGTATTTTTAAAAAAATTCTGTTATTTGTTTGTTTACAAAATAAGTCAATTTTTGTTCTGCGCACTTGGATCGTAATGGAAACACAATGTTGTCAGCCCCGCCTTATCTTGTAACGGATAAACGAAAACCCCGCTTATACGAATAAAATCTCCAGGAACCGAATATTTCCCAATGTTAGACATTTCGCAATGTTAGGGATCCCGCTTAATCGAACAATTTCCCCGGTTAATCGAATAATAGTGATCAGCTTTCGCATATGTTTTAGCTGAGAAAATTTTTGAATACATAAAAAATTAATTAAGAGCAATTACTGAAGCAAAAATTAAAAATTGTATTTTTCGGCAAACAACCGGCGGGGAAAAAACATTCATAATCCATCAAAGCATATCCACTATTCTACAGTGGCTCCCAAAAGTCTTCGTACACCTACGAATTTCAACGAAATAGGCCCCAATCCATTGGTTAAAATTAATATTTCGGAATAGGTATTTAATTATAAGATCTATGGTTAATTTTTACCAAAACTACATGAAAGTTTTTAAAAAATATTAAAACTTAATTTTTAAAAAATCAAAAACCAAAAAGTGCCGGAAATTCTATGTCACAAAAGTCTTCGTACACTTTATAAAATGTCTATTTATTATTGAATAATCTAACTTTTTATTAAGTTATTAATTAGTAGAATATCATACAGTATTCATAACACCTTTTAAACGTCTGGTGAATAGATTTCAATCTTTTTCTTTCTTTCTTTCTTTTTTTTTTTTTTTTGCGTAATTTCTGAGTAAGTGTTCAACCATACTTCGAGTCTTACTGTTTCTAGCTCTATTTTCGTTTTAAAGCCGTATTTTCCTAATCTAGTCTATAGATATCTCTAAATACGTTACATTAAGTTCAAATCTGGAGATTGAGGGTTTTTTTTCTGAATTTTAGGACGATTTTTGAGGCCCTAGACGCAAACGTTGAAAACCGAGTGCTTCATATCGTTATCTTGATAAAAAACAAAGTTGTTTCCAATAACCAAATTTTTGATTAAGAGTTCAAAATTGGTTTTTAAAATATTTAAAGGAACAGTATGATTCATTATTTCATCAAAAAATTCCAAACTACCAAGTCCTGATGCTGATATACACCCTCACACTAGAACACCTCCACCGTCGTGATTAACTGATACAACTAAGTTCTTAAGATTAAGTTCCTAATTTTTTCTTCTACTTACAATTATGCAACAATTTAACCAAAAATGTTGAATTCATTTTTATCTGTAAACAAGACATAATTCTAAAACGTTTTTAGCTTATTTATCCTTGATTTTGCGACGAAAAGCGTAATGTTTGTGTTTTTCGTGCGAACAAGATTAAACGTAAAATTTTTCTTTTTACTCTGTAAAAACTTCTACAGCACTCAAATGTGTATTTTTTATAATTTTTTGAACTTTAAATCTCTGATCACGTTTTGTCAACTTTGCCGGTTGACCTTTTCTTACCTTGTTTTCGGTCCGATTCCTTTGTTTAAAGCATTTTATCAAGCAATCTACTATACAAACAAATAAATTAACTAATTTAGAGTCATTTCAAACCAATTTACCGCAACTGTGGGAAACAAATTCGAATTTTGAATGGTGTTTGCGGTTTTTTACGAATACCAGCGATTTTATAGCAGTATAAACACAATATTAAGAAATAAATAAACAAAAAATTTAAGCCAAATGACTTATAAGGGTCAACACAATGCAAAAATAATAATAAAACGGCATATGATGATTTTAATCATGAATTTATTCGAAAATATTTGAGTGTACGATGACTTTTGTGGCGTGGTATTTCTGTCTCTTCGTTTACTGACCCATTTCAAAAAGTAGATCCGTTAATATTTTTTTGAAAAAACCAATGGGTTGTATTTAGAATGACATAGGAATGATGTGAAAAAATATTGGACTCCATATTCGAATTCTGTTTCGAGTTATTTTGGTTTTACTAAAAAACTTCAAAGTGTACGAACACTTTTGGGAGCCACTGTATTTATTTTCTTTTATCGTTGCCATTACCAACAGACAGTTGATAATTAAATTAAAAAACACAACGAAATATAAACATTGCAGAAGATAAGAAATTGGTAGATATTAATTGCGTAAAACACGGTAATTGAAGTTAGAAAGGTGCTCCCAAAATACCTTGAGCAAGGAATTCACTATTATGGACTGTCTCCAAAAAATATTAACTGAAACAAGAAGTTCCGTCTAGAACTAGACGAGCCTACTTTCCCGTATACCCCTACTACTTTCTAGTACCTGATCAATATTCTCAAAAATAACTAAAATCGAAAATTTTTTCAAACATATTTTTTTAAATATTTTAAGCTGATTTCTAGGAATAAAATATTCCTTACTTTTCTTCAAAAAAACGAACAAATAAAATAGCAGCACCTTTTAAACAAAGCAGCTAATACACTTCTTTCCATTAAAAATTTTTTTTAACAGCTTTCAAAACGAAAAAATAATAATAATAAGTTCATTAAAATAAATACATCATATAAAAAAAATCGTTTCTTTTTCCCCTGTTGCCAAAAATAATTTTTTAAACGAATTAATGCACTTGCCAAAATAAAAAAAAACAATAAAATGTCAACTTAAAGAAATAATTTTCACTGTCAAAAAAAAAAAAAAAAATTGTCTGCGCATATTTTTCGAGTTTATTCACCAAAAACTAAATACCTAAATTAAAACTTTAGCGTGAAAATAAAAACAAATCATATCAACAATATTTCACAGTTAAAACCACAGCAGTGGAGTCGGAGTCGGAGTCAATCTCATTTTGGGATAAAAGAGTCGGAGTCGAATATCCAAGAATCGGAGTCAGTCATTTGTCCTCCGTGTATAAATGTTTGCCAAAGCTACGAAGTCAGAGTCGAAGTCGGGGAGTCGGAGTCCGATTAATTGTCGGGAACAGGAGTCAGAGTCGGTGTCAGGTGCCCCTAAATTCTCGGAGTCGGAGTCGGGAGTAGGTCGTCAAGAGCTATTTCCAACAAAGTTTGTTTGAAGTAAATCCGCCTTTAAGTTCGGAATCTATATTGACTTTCAGTTTCCCCTTCGGCGCTAATGTTAAGAGATTTGAACTGTTCAAAATTGAACGAAAACATGTTCAAATCAAAAAGACATTTTCGATACATGTTTTTTATCAAAAGTTTTTCCCTACAAAGTTTGTTTGAAGCCACTTCGCTTCTAAGTTCAAGATTTATTTTTGATTTGAATTTCCCCGTAGGCGCTAATGTTAAGTTTTTTTAAACTGTTCAAAATTGAACGAAAAATTGTTCAAATCAAAAAATGAATTATGGGAATGAGATGTTCTCGCGGAGATCTTTCTAACAAAAAAAAAAAAAATTGTTCGAATCGGACCATTCATTCAAAAGTTATTAGGGGGGGGGGACAGACAGACAGACCGACAGACAGACAGACCGACAGACAGACAGACATTTTTCCCCATCTCAATACCCTACTTTCCTATTTTTAATTTTTCAATATTTATCTAACTATTTTATTTATTTTTGACTTTTTTTTTGTTTTTCGGGATATTTTTAAGATGTATTAAGCCTTCTTTCATGCTTTTTTCTTCTTTCTCTGATTTTTACTGGGAAAGTAGGCTAAAAAGGTGTCGAAACAAAGATTCACTACCCATAGTTGTAAGTGACATATAATTTTCATACGTACTTTTATTTACTTAGCTTATTTAAAACGCTTTTTAATAAAAAAAACATGTTTCTTCTATTACTTAGATATTGATTTATTATAACGTTTTAAGACAAACGTTGTCAATCAGGAAAGATAAATAAAATTTCCCCGCTGAATCGAATAATATTTCTTGGAACTCACGGTATTCGTTTAAGCGGGGCCGACTACCAGTTTTCCATTCAGTAGGGAAATTCATCACAGACCTCCTACGATCAAGAAAAACCATCGTTCAGCTCGCCTTAAACCTTATTATACTGCCCTGTGCAGGTAAACAGCAGTAACTGCAGAAATGATTTTTCAAGATATTTGAAGAAACGCGTTTTGGATTTAATGCTAACAATAGGAAGTGTTGGAATTAGATGTCTTTTTCGCGCGTTATTTTCAGCGGAAACCAAATAAGCGAGCTTGTACAGTAAAGATAACGCACAATAAATGACAAAAATGCAAAAAAATCAAAAATGAAAAATTTGCAGTTACTGCTTTTCACTTCCACACGGCAGTATAGTATTGCACCATTGATATCCTTAGACCTCATTAACAATTTCACTGATGATCTCCGGGGGGGGGGGGAAGGGGGAACTAACCTTACGGACATAGCTTTTTCTTCCGTGCCTCTGGGGGTGATGGGGTAGTGATTGGTGTTTTCGGAGGAAAGGAAGAGAAGAGAGAACTAATAAGAGAGATGGGGAAGGGGGAAAGCCCGGTAAATGTATCTTTACAAAGTTTCCTAAAAAGTATCAACGACTAGGATCATTCAGCAGTTTTCCAAAAATCATTAGTGGGTCCCCTTATTAAGCGTGCAAGTTGCTCCGATATTCGATAAAGTTCGATAATTTTCCATGATTAAGTAGGAAGAGGAGAAGCTTGATCCATTTCGCCGTGTGAAACTATTCAAAATAGTTATACCTGGATGGAAACAATTAAGAACTCATATTTAAAACTATTTTCGTCCAGAAATGTACTCGAGAGAACTCGTACTGAAACTTCACTTTGACAAATTCAACAGGTTCTAATAAAAGTGAAAATGTTTTAGATTGTGCAAAAAAAAAAAAAAAAATAATAATAATAATTTTTACAAAGGTCGGTAACATGATAATGAGTGATAGTCTTTCAATGATGAAAAGTAATGAAAGATGTCTAATTTAAAAAATAGCTTTGATCCCACAAATTCAATTCATTTCTGGTGAAATCATTCAATGTTTTTCGTAATACAATGTTTTTTATGCTACGTAATGTGTACTACAGCTTATAAAGAGCTAATATTCTAATGATCAATAGGCAATTTCATTAGTTATTTCCTTTTATATTAAATTTACCTTGACTTCAATCAGTTTGGTATGTATTCTCATTTTCCCAATTGTATTGTTTGCATCAAAAATAAAGATTGCATTAAAAATTTGAGTCAATAAAATTCATAATACACTGAAACACTTTATTACATAAAATAAGAATATTTACATGATTAGTTCATTAGTTTGCTTCCATATCATTACATTTCTTATTGTTGTCAGGTCAACAAATTAATTACAACACTATATTTCACTAGAAATCTGCTCAGATGCAATGACAAATAAATTGGTTAGAGCAATTTTTTTGTCATTTTGAACTGAAAAACATTTGAATTGCAACAAGCAACATTTTGAATTCGATTTTGTGAACAATTGTAGGAGAAGATTGAAAGCTCAATTCCCAAACTGTATCCTTTCTTCGAAAAAATGTAAACAATAGTTAAATAATATACTATTTCCATTTTAGAACAGTCTCAAATTTCATTCTATGTATTAGACTAACTTATATTGCGTAATATAGAATAACATTGCAACTGTAACGAAAACTCTTTAAAGCGGCCACCCATTTTGAACGGACGAAATTTTGCGGAACGAAGGGGTGACTGCTCAGAGAGGTTGCACTGTATAAGGTATATTTGCAGATACTAAGGACCTAGACGCCAAAATAAAATTTGATTCATATTGTTTGTTCAATTTATGGTTTAGGCTACTTTTACGATATCTAACACTTTCTGAGCAATTCCTAAAACGGATAGTCCGTGGGACAGTCAACCATATTGTTTCATTCTACGACAATGGAATTGCAAAATGAAAAAAAAAACAGCAGAAATGAACAAGAAAATATTCCATGGTTAAAATACTAAAATATCTTGATTCGAAGTTGAGTAGAAAAGAAAGTCATGGTTTTCTTTCTAAATTTTTTATTTTCATAATTTTAACGTAATAAAAATACGTTTTTAACAATCGTTTCATAGCTGTTGACATCCATCGAACCGGATGATAATGTTTACGTGGAATAATTCTTAAGTTGAAGCGCTGCTGCTTGGAAGCTTGGTCAAAGCTTTTTTACTATGTATGCGGAATTTAATGAAAAAGAAACGTCATAATTTGTGAAAATATGCATTGCTACAGTATTTCCTAATAAAGATTTAATTTTAAAGCATTGCATTGGGGGGCAAATAGCAGAATGAGCTACAGGTCAGAATGAGCCGACTAACTAGTAAGATCGCAGAACAAGCAGCTCTGACACAGAACATTGCAATCTATGGTATTCTGAGATGCATAATTACAGTGGCTCCCAAAAGTGTTCGTACACCTACGACTTTCAATGAAATATGACCCTATCCACTGGTTAGAATTAATATTTCGGAATAGGTATTTAATTATAAGATCTATGATCAATTTTCAACAAAACTACATGAAATTTGTTTTTAAATTATTTAAACTTAATTTTTAAAAATCAAAAACCAAAAAGTGCCGGAAATTTTATCTGACAAAAGTCTTTGTACACTTTAAAAATTTCTATATATTATTGAATAATCTAACGTTTCAGCCTACTTTCCCAGTTAAAATCAGAAAAAGACGAAAAAAGCACGAAAGAAGGCTTAATGCAACTTAAAAATATCCCGAAAAAAAATAAATAAATAAATAAATAAAATAATTAAATAAATATCGAAAAATTAAAAATTGGAAAGTAGGGTATTGAGATGGGAAAAATGTCTATCGGTCTGTCTTTCGGTCTGTCCCCCCCCCCCCTAATAACTTTTGAATGAATAGTTCGATTCGAACAAACTTTTTTTTGTTCGAAAGATCTTGGCGAGGACACCTCATTCCCATATTTCACTTTTCGATTTGAACTAATTTTTGTTCAATTTTGAACAATTCAAAAAAAATTAACATTAGCGCCTACGGGGAAATTCAAGGCAATTCCGAACTGTGAGGCGAATTTGCTTCAAACAAACTTTGTAGGGAAAAGCTTTTGATGAAAACTTGTATACAAAATATCTTTTTGATTTGAACAATTTTCCGTTCAATTTTGAACAGTGCAAATCCCTTAACATTAGTGCCTTTGGGGAAACTGAAAGTCAATGTAGATTCCGTACTTGTAGGTGGATTTAGTTCAAACAAATTTTGTTGGAAATAGCTCTTGACGCCAAACTCCAGACTCCGACTCCGAGAATTTAGAGGTACATGACTCCGACTCCAACTCTTGTGCCCGACAGTTAATCGGAATCCGACTCAACGACTTCGACTCTGACTTCGTAGCTTTGGCAAAAATTTATACACGCAGGACAAATGACTGACTCCGATCAATGGATATTTGACTCCGACTACTTTATCTCAAAATGAGATTGACTCCGATTCCGCAGCTATGGTTTTAACTGTGAAATAATTATTGTTGATATGACTTGTTTTTATTTTCATGGTAAAGTTGTATTTTAGGTATTCAGTTTTCGGCGAATGAACTCGAAGTCATTTATGTTTCTACATAAAGATATGCGCAGACGATTTTTTTTTTTTTTTTTTTTTTGACAATGAAAATTATTTCTTTAAGTTGACATTTTATTGTTTTTATTTATTTTGGTAAGTGCATTAATTCATTCAAAAAATTAATTTTTGGAACTGTATTGTTTTTTTTTGCGTAATTTCTGAGTAAATGTTGAACCACACTTCAAGTCTTTCTGTTTCTAGCTCTATTTTCCTTTCAAAGCCGTATTTTTGTAATCTAGCCTCCAGATATATCTAAATACGTTACATTAAGTTCAAATCTGGAGATTGAAGGGGTATTTTCTAAACTTTAGGGCAATTTTTGAGGCACGCTAGACGCAAACGTTTAAAGCCGTGTGCTTCTTAATCGTTTTCTTGATAAAAAACAAAGTTGTTTCCGATAACCAAATTTTTGTCTAAGAGTTTAAAATTGGTTTTTAAAATATTTAAATGAACTGTATTATTTATTATTTCATCAAAAAATTCCAAACTAACAAGTCCTGATGCTGATATACACTCTCACACAAGAACCCCTTCACCGTCCTGCTAAACTGATCCAACTAATTTCAAGATCAAGTTTAACCAAAAATGTTGAATTTAATTTCATCTGTAAGACGTTATTTCAAAACGCTCTGGAGATTATTTTTCATTTATTTTGCGACAAAAAGCGCAAGCTTTCCGATGTTCGCACAAACAAGAAATTTCTGCGGGAAGAGTTCCCACTTAATCCAGGTAATCAGAGAACTTGGCGAACAATTTTAGGTGAAAATTAAATGTAAGTTTTTTTTAATAAAATTCTGCAGAAAGTGTTACAGCATTCAAATGTGTATTTTTCATAAATTTTTTAACTGTAGATCTCGGATCAGGCTTTGTCAATTTTGCCGGTTGACCTTTTCTTGCCTTCTTTTCTGTCCGATTCTTTTCTTTAAAGCATTTTATCAAGCACTTGACTGTATAATGGAATAAATTAACTAATTTAGAGACAAATTTCGAATGGTGTTTGTGATTTTTTACGAATACCAGCCATTTTAAAGTAATAAGCACAATAATAAAGAAAAAAACGTGCTGATGTGTGCATCACATGACTTCCTTTTACACCAATTCGATGTCATTTTCTCACTATTGGCAGTTTCAATATGATTCAATTGTTTTCTCTCTAAATATCACCAACAGTGGCCAAATTGAAACCAGATTAAAAAAAAAAAAAATAATAATAATCGCAAATTTGTCGCCAAGTTGGTATAGTATATTTATATAACATATTAATATATCATTAATATAATGAAAATAATATAATATTCCTACTTTATTTTCTACTCATATAATTATTAGCAATGTAACAATTTTAATTGATTAGAGATCACCTATGGATGTGTAGTGTAGACTGACTAATGCATGTATTATTTTTCTGAAATATGTAAAATTCATAAAAGTGGTTAACCAAAGCAAAATTAGTAAAGCATCTAATGCTTCAACAGTTCAACTGATACTAGAAATGTATCAGTTATGCTATATTTTATTTCTAATACTAGATTACATTATCACATTTTAAAAATTATTGTAAATATCACTTATACTTAAATTCCATTCCAAGTACACAATTTTTATATAAAATGTATATTTATGTATATAAACAATGAAAGAAACAATTTTAAAATTGATGCATTATAATAATAACATAAGAAAATGAACAGTGATTTCAAGATACAGTTACTATTTAACGACTGAAGTTTGCACTGATTGAAAATTTCGGATACGTATCAAAATATCCCGATGCATATCAAAATACCATGATATTTTAGAACTCCGATTACTTTTGTTTTTGTGTAACGTAAAGAAAGGAAAATCAAAGCGCTTTCCTCTTTACTCAAAATAAAGAGCTGCAAGCGATTTTATTGCTGATAAAAGTTGTTTTCACGATGCACTCTTATTTCAGTCCAAAAATTTAGTCTCGCTTTAAAGTTTTGGCAACGGATAAAAAGTTTAATGCAATTACTTTTTTGCGCAAAATGAAAGGAAGTTGCAAACAATTATTTTTTACGAAACTTTTCATTTAGTTTGGATGTCTCTTTGGATATCTTAGTATGCAGAAATGTATGTTCGTGTGCTCTTTGAGGCATAGGTGGGACTTCTTATTATTTTTTGTGTATAATTTTTTGAAATACTTTTTTGCATTTATTTTATTATGAAATGCCTTTCCACGGTTCTTACCCTTCAGAGAAAAAATTCAAGTACTTTTCAAGGAAAAAGTTTTTTTTTTTTTTTCAAAGCTATGTAATTTGTGTCAAAAATATTACGAGCAGATTTCGTTTAAAGCAAACATATAAATAATAGGCAATAATATAGAAAAGTAAAGCATAACAAAAAATTTTTTCTACCAGAAGAGACACTTGATTGAAAAAACAAGAAACACTTTGATGATGAGAGATTGTCGAAAGTTTTTCCAAAAATATCTGAAAAGGTCTGTCATGAAGAGGAGCAGATCCCAAGAGGTTCAGTTTGCTCATTTTCACATTTAAAGTAGTATATTTTCTGGAATCAGCAAGCTCATATATAAAATTTAAAAAAAAAAACCTTCCATTAGTGCTTTTAACTGTTATGGGAAGAAACCAAACTAACTAATTTCAGTGAATTTGCCATAGAGGAGGTTTTGTTGCCCTCCCTCCCTGATTTCAACATTTATTTCCATCTAGTGATTTATACACGAGTGAGGTCGGTTCGTCTGTTTGCATTGTTCAGCCAATGAGGCATTTCAGCTGTTCTCAAGTTAATTTAAAAATTTGTAAGAAAGAGAACATTTTATGAAATTCGCCAGTCCAGTCACCACACCTCAAAATTTACAAAAGCTGCTTAAGAAATGATAAATAGTCTGAATGTAAACTTCAGCCTGCTTTTTCTGAATAATTTGATATAGTCAATAAATGTGCACGTTCAGGTTAACAGAGCAATTTTTCCAAATTGAAAAGATTCACAAGAAATTGGCGTGCATTATGGCAAAGGTTGTTATATTCTGAGAACAAATGGGCTATTGTTGAATGATAATTTAAATTTTGAAAGTTTATAATACTCAGGTGTGATTTTTTGAGTTCATAGAAAACAGTCTGCAAGTTTCAAAGAGCAAAGGGGGAGGAGCAATTTTTAAAACTACGATCCCTATTACTTAAATATACATATGTACAACAATTACTTTTGATATTCATACAATTCATTTCTTGGGTAGTCAAGCCTTGTGTTTAAGTCAAAATAGTGTTCATATAAATACAAATGTGATGACCTGCAACATGCACTGGGCCTAGCTAGGCTGTTCCTAGTCAATTTACTGGACCCAAATGAAGATCACTGACACCCCTTACATTATCTACTCCATTGCTGATTACAGTCTCTTTCAAAAAGCTGTTCAAAGTACCATAACCCAACAAAAGAAGCAATTTTGAACATTTGAGGTAAAGGGGGAAAATCGTAGGTATTGAGGTAAAAACATAACGAACACAGGTGAACATTTCCAGTGAATAACGGAAACACCATCATCCTTGTTACACATCGTAATTCTTTTAGCAGACATAAAGAAAATGATCCACTTATAAATTCAACTTTATAAAATTATAAAACTCATATATGTTTACATTTGTATATTTGAAAAAAATCTGTAATAACCAAACATCAGCTAAAAGTAATTAAAATCAAAACTGCAAAATTCAACACGTTTTTGATTAAACAAAACAAAAATGTTTAAATAATTTCTAATTGCCAAAAACATAAAAATATTTACAAGATGAATTAAACAAGGGAAGCAAATTTTCGCAAGCCCAGTTCAATGTAGGCGCGTTTCCCTTTAAATAAAGTTATTCATCCATTACTGCAATTAAACAAAAAATATGCTAATCTAAGTTATCATATGTAAAAATAACATGCAATTAGCCAAAATATTTAAATGTTTGCAAGATGCAAAAAGAAATTTCAAATACAAGAACAATTTCCCACGAAATCCGAGTAAGTTCAATGTTGTCATGGTTTCCAAAATAATTCCTTTCTTAACTATTGAAATTAAACAAAATATAAGCCACTCTAAGGTAATATAATATGTTAAAATAACTTCCGACTGTGTAAAAAACATCAAAATATTTACACGGTGCAAAGAGATTGAAATCGTCGACTGTTTCATATCGAACACATGTTCAGAAAATTGCATTGGCGAAATATTTTGTAAAAAAATTTTAAGCACAATCCGATGATTCTTTGAAAGAATTCAAGGACTAAGAAACTTTTTCAAGGTTTTAAAACTTTTTCAAGATTTTCAAGTACGTGAAAATTACCTTTTTTTTCAAGCACTTTTCAAGTTTTTTCAACGGCGTACGAACACTGGTTTCGTACACAGCACATTAAACAGAAAAATAACTTAATAATTACAGGGAAAACACAACTGTATATACAATATGTACTCTGCTGCGATAACAGTTTAAAATTGCATGATGAAAAATTTAAAATATTCATAAAAGGGATTTTTTTTAATCTTATTTCAATTTCTTCAATTTTTTCTCTTCTTGGTGAGTATTTTTTTGAATAGTTCTATTCAAAAATTTTATTTTGTTGTACAACATTGCCGTTGTAAATAACAACGGAAAAAAGTCCCATTTACTGCAGTGCTCTGGGCAATCAAACCATTCATATTCAATACTACGCATCTCAGCAACTATTTTTTTTTCTTTATCCCCGGTTTTGACGAAATTTCGGGAAACATTTTTTTGAAAATGTTCCCGAAAATCAAGACTGTGTCCAGCAGCGACTGCGTGGGGTACTTCAGACCATGTTTCACCCATTCATATTGTAAACTGTCTATCAGCAAGTGTTTCTGTCCAGTTTTCTTATCTGTCGTGAGAATTGACATGCAGTACTTGCACTTAAATTTTTGCAAATACTTTTTTGCTAAATATCCCCCGATGTAAGCAAACACGTTTTCTGACTCTACTGTGTGTTTTGTGAACACTGCTGGAAGAATAGCTGCTTCTAGCTCTTCTTCGTCGAACATTGATATATTTTCTGGCTCTGGTTCCGGTTCCAAATCGGCAGCATCTAAGATTTCAACCGGGAGCAATGTTGAACAGCCGTCAGGTTCACAGTTTGTATTGCCGCAGAGTTTGATTAAAAAATCCGCAAGTAACAATCGGCCTCTTTGTAAAAAACTCAAGGGTTCTGGATGTTCGTTATTTCCCCCTTTTCTGCGAATCTAAAAGTAAATGTCATTATATACACGAAAAAACTAAATATATGTCACATACAATAATTCTCAAGCAATAGTATACAGCATCCAAGAAGTATTTCGCAGCATAAATTTTTTACGTACTTTACACATAAAAAGTCTTAGAAAAAGTTATCTATGTATGCTAGTATTTTTTGAAGCATAGAAATATTTCATCATAGAGTTCTTTGCTTTTATTTATTTTTTAATTATTGTTATTACTTGTTTAAAATCTTGTGTTGGATAAACGATGCTGAAATTATGGAATGATTATAATTAATATCAAAAAATTACTCACCTGGGCAAAGTAATTTTCCAGGCCATCTTGGTTAAATCTGCTCATAAGAAGGAAAGGGATTTTTTCTAACAACTCTGGTACCATTTGCTGAAATGCACTCAGCGTCAGAATCTATCCTTTGATACAAGGAAATTTTTTTTGCGTCTTGTCAGCAAATTTCAATGTCTGAAAAAATTTAATTCCGTCCTCCCACTCTTGGAAATGTATTGAGCCTTTTCTAACACTCGCTAAAAGTGGTTTTCTTTTATTAGTAATAATGCGACCGTTAAGGCTCTTCTAAACCTCTCCGTAAAATCAGATTCGACGAAAACACGAAATCTGTGGCAACACAGGGGGTGTATCTGGGAGGGGCTAACTCGATTTTTTTGCACTGCTAATTGGTCAGATTTCATGATGGACAACGTCAATCATTGAGTTGTTGAAAGGACAGTCGTAAATCTAAGCTGTCCCCATCAGTACTCTGTTCCAAAACATGTCCCCCACCCCTCCGGCCTGTTCCCCACCACGACAATTCTATTATTCTATTCTACCACCCTTCTCACTTTTACTTGAAAACTTTGAAACCGCGGGACAATTCTACACATTTACTCTTCGAATCGAATTCTGTATTTGTTTTGCAATTCATGGGCGGCATAATCTTCGTTTTTTTTTATTTGTTTTATATTTATTCGTTCAGTTCATTCATTTATGTATTTTTCAATATATAATTGAGGGGGAGAGGGCGAGCGGAACACTGATGATCTTTATAACTTTATCGATAAAAGATTGCTTTACTTTTTACAGAAATTTCTGAAACTATTCTTGAAAAGAACAGCAAATTAATCATAGAAAAATGTCGAAGAATTTCTGCGGATGTCGGTGTGAGCATAAAATAAAAACATTTGGTAGTTGTGTAGTTAGGTTTGCTGATAGCTAGTTTGATGAATGTTACAATTAATAAAAAGGCATAAATAGTAAATCTTTCGAAAACAATCGCGCCCTGTACAAGGATTTTCTGTGCAGTTTTTAATTAGAAAATTATGCTTTTGTTTTGTCTATGAATTTTCTGCGCATCAAAAGAGGAAATAAAGAAACTGACGAATCTGCATGTTGGCACGATAGAAAACAGGAAAAGAAAAAAAATGCTGTTGTCTTGTTAGTGATCAGAAGGATACCATATTACCAGTGGCGCACATGAATTTTTTAAAGGGAGGGTCCAAGGTCGAAAGTCTCATTCCATTATTACGCCGTCAAACATATTGACTTGATTTTATCGATTCCCGAGAACAAAAAACAGTAAAAAATAAGCTAATGAATAAATAATTAGTATTAAGTAAAGAAATAACCAGAAATTAAATAATTTACGCTTTTATTTTTCTCATAATAAAAAAATGAATTCAAGTTCAAAGGATCTCATTTCAATTTGTAATCACAAAACTAAAAACATACTTATTACTGTGTATTCATTCATAATCCCCATTCTTCTTCTCATAGGCTAAGTGCACAATATTTTTAAAAATCTCTTAACATGCGGGTTTTATTTTTTCACTTATTAAAACAGAAGTTATTGTAACCTTTGTTTGAAATTATTTCACGCACAAAATATAAGATCGTAATAGATCGGGGAAAAAAGCAAGACCTATGGGAGGGATCCTGACCCCCTGGACCCTAGTGTGCGCCACTGATAAATACCCACTAAGGTTTTCATTATTTATACACGTGTACTAAATAATTAGAATGAAATGACACCTCTCAGTAATGCTAAAAGCAAATTATTGCAGAGCTTAGTATTTTTGACAGTTGCATGCAGAATCAACGCTTGATTTAAATCTGAGAAAAGCCATGTTACTGCGTACAAAAGCCCTTTATCACGCTCTGAATGCAAATTGGGAATTTTACTGTTGTTTTTCTTGGATAAAAGCCTACTTCAATTCAAACTTTCGTCGATGTGCCTATTCATCAACAAAGATAATTTCAATTCATTGAGCGTATTGTTAAAAGAATAAAAATTATATGTTCACAAATTTTACCAATGCATATAATTAAACGTAAGTAATTGAACTCTAATGGTTTAAATATACTTCGAAAGAATGAATGAAGTGTAAGAAAGCGTACAGTGGTTCAAAATAGTCAGCAAGTGGTATTTAGGAATTTCCGTATCATAAAAATTTGATTTCTTGATCTTGAGGCAAAGAATGTTTTTTTCTTTCAGTTTGACACTCTCTGTTATTTAAACATTTTGTTCACATAGTAGGAAATAAATAAAATTCCTTATGAAAATAGAGTGGCGTTAAACAATATGAGTAGCACAGTATACAAATGAAAAACGTTATCTATCATGAAAGCGTCTCGAAAAATATTTACGTGTACCAACAACTACGCTGTTGTAAAAAGATTGCCATCAATCATGAAACGAGAAAAAAAAATCCTAAAAAAAGGAAGGAACATGGTTTTGTTAATATTTTCGAAAAATATTTTCGTTTAGAGTTGAAAACTGTCATATGACAAAAAGAAAAAAAAATGCATCGATTCAATGAATCAAATGTATGATCATGTTCAATATCGAGAATTATAGGAAAAAATAGATTGCAAAAGACACAAAATTAAATAAGCATTATTCGAAAGGAGAGACAGTGAGGCACTCAATTTATGTGCCGAATTAATTATCACTATGAGGAACTTTCTTGTTCCCAGTCTCATTCGCTGTACGCAAAAGAGAAGACTTGTTTATCCAAAGTGGGGAAACAAAGTGCAAAAGGTGAGAAAAAATTATACATGAAATCAAATGAATTGATATCGTTCCATCTTCAGTATTGGAGGCAAACAAAATAATATGAAAATTCAAAAAAAAAAAAAAAAATGAGCAAGGAAAAATAGTACTGTGGCCCTAAATTACTGTGACAGTATCACCATACTAAACTTTCTTGTTCGCAGCCTCATTTCTTTTCATGCAGTCACGATGATTGACAAATTCGGATTGCAAAAATAAACTTTATGTAACATGAAAAGATTTCGGAAAATGCATTGTAAATTGTGAATAGAGTTCTTTGATTGTGAGCATGCGCAAATGATCAAGACGAAAGTTCAACTAATGATACTTCTTGAAATATGGAGAATGTTTTTGATATGAAGTGCTGCTGGCGTCATTGCTTTCTGGATTCTTTGAAAAAAATACTTTCAATTAGTGTTTTAAAGAGCCATTTGGGCGGAAAAAAGCATCACTTTATGCATGAAATTGAATGAAGCAAATATGATCTTGTTCTATCTTGAGTATTGGAGGCAAACAAAATAATATGAAAATTCAAAAAAAAAAAAAAAAAAAAGAGCGAGGAAAGAGTACTGTAGCCCTAAATTACTGTGATAGTATCACCACACTGACCTTTCTTGTTCGTAGTTTCATTTCTTTTTCATGCAGTCACGATAATTGACAAATTCGCCCTGCAAAATTCGTATTGCTTTCTTGATTCTTAGAAAAAATATACTTTCAACTGGGGTTTTAAAGAGCCATTTGGGCGGAAAAAAAAGCACCAATTTATTCATAAAATTGAAGGAACCGAATATGATCCTGTTCCATGTTGAGTGTTGGAGGCAAACAAAATAATATGAAAATTAAAAAAAAAAAATGATCGGAGAAAAAAGGTTGTGAGGTACAAGGGCGGATTCAGGGGAGGGTCAAAGGATCAGCCGACCCCCTGTGAGAAGAATGTCATTATGATTATTATTAAACTTCAATTCTTTACATCCGAAAAAATAGTACATGGAATCAATGTCAACATTTTTTTTTTTTTTTGCTCGGTTCTGTAAGGTAGTTCTTTTTAGAGCGTCATAATTCAAAGAATTGACTGGATTTGTTTACTGAGGCATTGCTAGTTTGATTTCTTTGTTCATTTTCAAAAGCGCAAATTTCTCTAATGAGCTTAACTTTTTCCCCAGTTCTCCTCCCCCTCAAACCACATGTTGTGCGTGTTATGGGTGCTTTTTATTACTATTTATAGATGTTATCTCATATAACCAAAGCTTACGGTGACATGACCAGCATATCTGCCGAAAGAAATGTGACTTTTGGTGAAAGTTTGAGGGAATATGATCCATGGCTCAGGCTGTGGCATTGAAAATTTAGGGGGAGGGGAGGTAATTTGAATGGGTTTTGACTTGGGGGGAGGGGAGTGCTTCGTAGCATATGAGGCGGTACGCTCTCCTGCATGGAATGATGGGCAACCCTGATTAACTGCTACTTTTTTACGTAGGAATAATAACGATATCCATTGAAACTTGACCCCCCTTACAAAAATTTCTGGATCCGCCCCTGTTGATGTACTAAATCATACTTGCTGATGACAGTATCACCGTACTGAGCTTTCATGTTCGCAGTCTCATTTCTTTTTCATGCAGTCACGATGATTGACAAATTCGCATTGCAAAAATAAACTTTATGTAACCTGAAAAGAGTTTGGAAAATGCATTGTAAATTGTGAATAGAGTTCTTTGATTGTGAGCATGCGCAAATGATCAAGACGAAAGTTCAACTGATGATACTTCTTGTACTAGCGAGAATTATTTTGATATGAAGTGCTGCAGGCGTCATTGCTTTGTTGATTCTTTGAAAAAATACTTCCACTTGAGGTTTTAAATAGCTATCTGGCCGAAAAGCGTCATTTTATACATGAAATTGATTGAATCAAATATGATCCTGTTCCACCTTGAGTATTGGAGGAAAACAAAATAATATGAAAATTTCAAAAACATTGATCGTAGAAAAAAGGTTGTGAGGTACTAAATTACTTGCTGATGGCTGTATCACCACACTCAACTTTCCTTGTTCGCAGTCTCATTTCTTTTTCACGCAGTTGCGAAGATAGACAAATTCGCTTTGCAAAAATCGACTTTATGTAACATCAAAAGAGTTCGGAAAATGCATTGTAAATTGTGAATAGAGTTCTTTGATTGTGAGCCTGCGCAAATGATCAAGACGAAAATAAAAGTAATGATAATTATTGAAATATGTACAATCTTTAAAGGAGAAGCATTTTGATACGAGGTGCTGACTTTGCTGATTCTTCGAAAAAATACTTTCACCTGTGGCTCTAAAGTCACAGGGGAGGAAAAAATGCATGAAATTGTATATATATATATATATATATTGGATTAATCAAATGTGATCCCTTTCCATTTTGAGTATAGGAGGAACACAAAATAATATGAAAATTTAAAAAAACAATTATCTGGGAAAAAGATAGATACTGGCTGATGAGAGTATTACCATAGTGAACTTTCTTGTTCGCAGTCTCCTTCTTTCCTTTTTTTTTCACACAATTATAATGACTGATAAATTGATATTGTAAATAAAAAAAATAATAAAAAGAAAAACCTTTATCTAAAATGAAACATTAAAGAGTTCGGAAAAACCATTGTGAATTAAGAGAGTAGATCCATGGTCGCGCCGTCCTTATGTGCGAGGTCGTGAGGCGCACTACGGCGCCAGAGTCAAAACGGCGCCTTTCACTACCAATCAAAAATGTTCCAAATGGGGGGAATCTCTCCAACCAAAGAAGGAAAAAAAAGAACTTTTCATTATATCCAGTATCCAACAGGGCCCGCTCAGCCCAAAGTGATGCCCAGGCCCTGGCAAAATTTGGTGCCCCCTCTCACAGGAATATCTGCAATTTTTTTGTGTGGAAATTTTCAAAAACGGGAAGAAATAAAGAAATTTACCCCCATTTTGGTGCTCCTAAAATTGTGGTGCCCAGGTCCATGGACCTACCAGACCGTGAGTTCATCAGGCCCTGATTATATATCCTATGGTGGCGGAGAAATTACACTGCTCACTGAAACAAGCAATCCTCTCGCTGCCTATCTAAAATGAAAAATTATTGCCATGTTGTGTGTCTAAACATGCTTTTCAAGAGTGCAATCTTTTACACTGAAATCACGTGATGCTAGTTAATGCATACATCAGCATTTTTCTTCTTCGTGTGGAGGCGTGAATGCTGTTTAGGGTTAATAGTACACGAAGCTGAACATATGAGGCGCGAGAAATTTTCTATTCTTCATTTTGGATCTTGAGGAGAATATGTTGTACTATAATTTGTGCAATATGTCTCTTTGTGATTTTAAATTATTGCTCGCGGAAATTCGACTATTTCATTTTATCATACATAAAAATTATGGTAAGTGTATTTGCATATATTTTACTTGTGCGTAATATTTGTATATTGTAGACTACAATTTTGGCTAACTTTTTAGTTCCAAAAAGTAACGACTTGACCATAATTACTCGATTCCTCTCCCCCTCCTTTTTTTTTAACTATTTGTGTGTCAGAAAAAGAGCTTTGGACAATGTATTTGTTTTAGATATCATATTCAATGCCTTCCGTATTTTAGAATTGTTAATATTTAAAATATTTTCTTTTTCCTAAACGCATTAGCATATCAGAGGAGCTACTGAACTCGAAATAAGTTCGAGATATGAAGTGAAACTGTAATCACACACGTGCACTGTAATCCAAAATTAAATACACATTTTTTTCAAAATCAATTAAATGACAAACGTATTTTTTTCTACGTCATATTGGTCTACAAAACGTCAATCCAGCTGTTAACTATATTTTCGCCGAACGCCACTGCATAAAGGCGCTCAAAAGACATTTGCACAACGGCGTTGATCAGGCTTGGCGCGGACCTGAGTAGAGCTCTTTGATCTTGGTTATGCGCAAATGATTAAGACAAAAGTTCAAGCAATGACAATTCTTGCAGTGGCGTACCCAGGGGGTGGGCTGATAGGGCTACAGCCCCCCCCCCGGAATTTTCAAAATTAATTACGAAAATTATAATAAAGAACAAGTTTTTTTTTTTATGATGTATTTTTGAAATCTTACATTCGTATTGATATCAGAAAAGCGATACATGAACTTTTCTTAGCTACAGTTCATAAGTATCCCCCCCCCCCCAGCTCAAAGACTTTCGAGCTCAGCCCCCCCCCCCCCCCGAACTGATTTGTCTGCGTACGCCGCTGAATTCTTGAAATATGTATATGAATCTTCAAACGAGAAGACTCACATTTTTTCCCATTATAAGATGCAGTAATTTACACAGATTCTTTAAACAAAATAACTTCTACACTCAAACGGTGTACTTATATTAAAACAGCATTGAAAAATATATCACCTAAATAATTTCAAAAACTTATCGAGGAACTCGAAAAAAGAAAAAAAAAATGCGTTTTCTTTTTAGAACGGATGTCACCGTCGAGTCACATAGATACAAGACCAACACTAAAAACGACAAAGAATGAATGGTCATTAGTAGGGATCCAGTTTATTGCCTGGCGAGGCCTGTGGCGAGGCAGAGGGGAAAAGCGGAGATGCAGCCAAAGACCCTGGGGGAGAAGAGAAAGTGGTCCCTCAAAGTGGGGTGTGGGGGGGAAATGGGTGTGGTCTGGTGGAAGGCGTGTTTTTCGCAGTTTTTCTCAATTTTTCGAAAATAAGGCTTTACTCCGTGGAGAATATCAATAGAACAAATTGTCTCAGAAACAAACTCAAAATATGTTTTTAAAGAGAAATGTTCAATCTCTTGCGCTCCTTTTTCCGTTTTTCCATATCATTTTTCAAACGTGTGAAAATAGTCGTTTAAAGTTTTAAAATGTTATTAAAAAAATTTCAAAATAACTACAGAAAAAATAAAAAAGAGCATCTCTAGTTCTAAGTCATAGCCATCGTTTAAAACAAACCGCATGAAAATATTCCAGTAATTTCTCGTGTTATGCTTTGTATAGGTAGCAGATTTTCCCGTAGAGAAAGCATTAGCGTCGAAAACCAAGATGGACGGTATAGAAGAGCCTTAACACTGTCAAAAATGCTGTCCAAGGTCTTGCAAAACTCAGCAGTATATGCCGCAGACACTGGTACCTTTCCAGAAGTTACCAGGAAGCTAATTACGGAGTGCATTGTATGACTCAGAACTTGCGCTGCTAATTTCACGCTTAACTTATTGAAGCTTGTCAAATAAACATGCTTTTTGGTAAGCTTTACCAGCATCCTGGCATCACGTTCTTCCATTAGCTGCAGGTCAAACAAGTACGCCTTTTTAATATGCACCCAGTTTGCCGTTTTACTCTGTTGAAGTCCAAAATGTGCAGGATATCTGCATAGATTATTTCTTACACATTTTAATAAATGCGGTGGGTCAGCAATTGCATATATCTTATGCCCCTTTACAATGAAATATGGCTTCTCAGGGGTTACTCCCAATTCGTCCCACAAAAGTTTCTGGTTGTTGCTGCCCAGATCGCAAACTGTGGCAACCGGCGTTATTCCGGACTCAAGTAGTTTTTCTACTGCTTCAAACAGCAAGAGTTTTAAATCTTTAGAACAAGCAGTGTCGGCCGAAAAAAAAGCTCCTAATGCCTGCTTCCATTTCATGCACAAGCCTCTTGCCATGAAAACAAGGGAATGTGTTGCAATTTTATCCTTTTTTGTTCCACAATTGTCATACCCTATTACAGAGTCTGTTCTATGGTCATATGCTAATCCCGGTTTCAGTTTCATCTCATCGAAACTTAAGACGCACATCCTGTCATGCGTTTGCATTTTTTGTGAAATGAATTTTAAAGAGGAAAACACTGTGGGGAAGAAACCAGCTTGCACTTGGATATTTCCTATAACCCTTCTTAAAGTACTGATGCTCGGAAGATCGAAATAACTGCTAAGGGTTTTATACGCCTTGGGACTAGCAAGATAAATCTGCAGAGCAAAGTTTTTATCATCTGAATTCCACCTTCGGCCATGTGGAGTTGCTTGTGCAGCTCTCAGTTGAGATCGCACGAAATTGTACAGCGTTGGTTTCAGTAGCGGTTTCAGTGCTTGGAGACATTTCAAAGCGTTTCCAGTCTTCCTGTTTAAAGCTTGCAATTTTCGCACTCTACTGGACAGCACTTTAATTCTTTTAGTCTTAGGTGTGAGAGCAGTACAAGCCTCTGAATGCTGACGCTTTCGTGAACCTGGAACGATATACATAGGACAAGGTAAAATATGTGCACTAAAGTTAAAAATTTAAAGTCGATAGAAATTAATCAATTTTTTAGTATACAAAGTTATTTTTAATTCGCTCCCAGATTCGCATTAAAAAAGGGGTAGTTTTTAGCTACTTTAATGTTATTTGTTTTGGTTTTTTAGACATTTCTCTTTTAAAAGGCATGATACTATCTTCCTGCCAAATGTTAAGAGTTTGAGGCGCTCAAAAGTGCTTGAACATTTTGACGAATGAGTGTAGATCCATGTAAAAAAAAAAATTGATTTTCCAGACCGTAATTACTCCTTAACTATGGTATGTATACATTCATGAAATTTGTGATCATGAGTCATATGACACTCAAGATCAGACATACAAAATTTCAATACAGTAGATCTAATAGTTGTTACCAAACGAAGGGGTCAAAAGTAGCGCGAAATACTTTTGTCTAAGATATCCACTAACAGCCGTTTTTTAGCCTACTTTCCCAATAAAAGTCAAAAAAAAAAAAAAAAGAATAAAGCATGAAAGAAGGCTTAATTTATCTTTAAAATATCGCGAAAAAAGAAGAAATGTCAAAAACAAATAAATAATTGAATAAATATCGAAAAGTTAAAAATTGGAAAGTAGATTATTGAGATACGGAAAGTGTCTGTCGGTCTGTAGCCCCCCCGCCCCCTAATAACTTTTGATTGATTAGTACGATTCGAACAAATTTTATTTTTGTTCGAAAGATCTCGGCGAGGGCACCTCATTTCCATATTTCATTTTGTGATTTGAGCAATTTTTGATTGATTTTGAACAATTCAAAAAAGTTTAACATTAGCGCCTACCGGGAAATTCAAGACAAATATTAATATCAAACTTCGACGCGAATTTGCTTCAAACAAACTTTGTGGGGAAAAGCTGTTGAAGAAGGGCATGTATAGAAATTATCCTTTTCAATTGAACTATTTTCCGTTCAGGCTTGAATAATTCAAATCCCTTAACATTAGTCAATAAACCTAAACCACTTTTTGTGCAGTCATTTTTTGTGCGATTTTTTTTTTGTTAGATTTTTTTATTTCCTGTGCGGGTTATGAAAAATATTTATAAAACGAGCGGATGTTTTTTTTCAAACGAGTGCAATGTAGTATACATGAGCATCGCGATTGAAAATCCCAAAAATTTGTGTGACCTCCCAAAAATTTCTTTATTCGGGAAATTTTTCCGAAGTCGTCAAAATTATCATCACTTGGTTTATTTTAATTTCGTTTAAATAAAACATTTTGGGTTATTTTTTATGTGAAACTTTTATTTATGCAGTCCCGCATAAAAAAAGGTTTGGGTGTATGGATCCTGAACTTAAAGGCGGATTTACTCCAAACAAATTTTGTTAGAAATAGCTCTTGATGACCAACTCCCGAGTACGACTCGTACAATTTTAGTGCAATCGACTCCGAATTCGACTATTGTTACCGAAAATTAGTCGGACTCCGCAACCACGACTCTGATTCTGTAGCTTTGGCAAAAACTTAGACACGGAGGGGAAATAACCGACTGCGACTGTTGGAAATTTCGAGTCTTCCACTCCGACTCCTTTATCTCAAAATAAGTCGACCCCGCAAACATTGGCAGAGTTGCGGACTTAAAGGGAAAATAACCGATTCCGACTCCAAATCGTCAAATTAAAAGCCTTCGACTCCCGAATCTGACTGTTACCCAAAATGAAATTCCCTCCGATTCCTCAGCCATGGCTTATACTTTGAGATAATGGGGTGGCTTCCAATATTTTAAAAGCATTTTTTCCTGAAAGATCATGCTTAAAAACATTGGATCTGACATTTTTTTAAATAATTTGTAAAAGTTTAAAATGTTTAAAAAATTACTTTAGCCGATGCACTTTCATTGTTTACGCTTCTGCTGATGACATCACAAATGCCATTTATTGTTGCCATTCACAGAGCAAAATATTTAATTCGCGTCTACTCACGTGTATTGGTAACGATAGGGTTGATAGCAAGTATAGAGCGATATATTTAACTCGCTTCTTGATTATCATGACTTGGAAACGTGATAGAAAGATACGCCAAAGTGCATAATTTATGACGTCATCAAGACCACGCCTTGTTTGAAAAATAGGACGTTTAAAAAAATTAATAAAAAAATAACTGGTTTGAAAATGAAAGTATTTTTCGGGTCCATGTTACTTTTTTGTTTATTCTAGCAATTTCAGTGACTAAAAGTAGTCCTTTTTACTAAAGGAAACAACCCCATTATTGGTGATATGATTTGTTTTTATTTTCACGCAAAAGTTTTAATTCATGTGTTCAGTGTTGGGCGGAGAAATTCGAAGTTCTTTTTATTTATACATAAAGATATGCGCAGACGAGTTGTTTTTTATGTATTTTGAACGTACATTTAATCATTTTTTGGCATTAGGGTGAAAAAAAAAAAACCTTTTTTTTTATTTGACCGAATTTATTTCTTTTAACGAGCTCATCATTTTGCATTATTATTATTTTTTTTCTTTTTGAAAGCGATTAAACATTTTTTTAAAAGATAAATAAATACCTTTGTGCTGAACAGTAAAGTAAGACAAAACAACGTTAGAAGAAGCACAAATTTGTAAATTACAGCAGACACGTGTTTCGGCGTTACAGGGAACGCCTTTTTCAATGCAAAAAATAATGAGTTTATGGATGAAAAGACATCCGACAAAAGCCAAGAGCAGATAAGCATGCAGCTTAAAAGATAAATACATTCTAAAACGTTTCCAATTCCAGGTGGTGTTCTCTCCTATTAATAAACTTTCATTCTCTTCTCTTAAAGATCCTATTCACCCTCTTAATTGATGTGGAATTTATAGAATTAACTGTAGTTGTAAACTTGCCTATATTGGACAGACTCGGCGTGCTTTAAAAATTCGCTTGAAAGAGCATCAAAATTATGTGAAAAAACAACAATTAAATAAGTCTAGTATTGCTCAACACTGGTGGGATTCGAATCACTCTTTTGATTTTAACTCTTATCAGATTATCCAAAAATGCCCCAATTCATCAGATCTTGACTTTTGGGAATCCTTTCATATTTTGAGGAACAGTTCTAACTTAGTTAACGATCTTAGTGCAGTTCCATACTTTTCTAACATTTGGCTCCCATATCTTTAATACTGTCCTTCCCCCCCCCCTTTTTTATCGATCTTCCTTTGTTTATTTTTACCTTTTTATCTTGATTGACACCGCCCCCCCCCCAATTTTCTTCTATTTATCTTTATTTTTCCTTTTTTCGAATATTTTTTGTGTTTCTGTTTATTTTATTTCATGGTTTTCCATTCAGCTTTTCCTTTCTTGCGGTTAACGGTTACTGACAATTTCTTTTCTTTTTGTTTAAGCTTCGGCTTAATCTTTGACCAATTGAATTCTTTCTTTCTGGGTTCGTACCTAAGAGAAAGCTCTTGGCCTTTGCTTGCATTCCTATTAGTTCCTGATCGGTTTATAACTTTGTCATTGGTGTTTGGCTAATCCGCTGTTTTTATCTTTTAAGCTGCATGCTTATCTGCTCTTGGCTTTTGTCGGATGTCTTTTCATCCATAAGCTCATTATTTTTTGCATTGAAAAAGGCGTTCCCTGTAACGCCGAAACACGTGTCTGCTGTAATTTACAAATTTGTGCTTCTTCTAACGTTGTTTTGTCTTACTTTATTTTTTTTTATTGGAAAAGAATATATTAGCTGCAAGCTGCTTTGTTTAAAAGGTGCTACTACTTTATTTGTTCGTTCATTAATTTTTTGCGCATCTATTTTTCAAATGAGAGAGGTACCTTTTTTTCCTAGTTTTCAGATTAAACTGTTAAAAAGTTTTGTTTGAAATAATTTGCGATTTTAGCTAATTTTACGAATATTCATCACACACTAGAAAGTAGAGATTGGTTTACGGGAAAGTAGGCTCGTTTAGTGCTGGACGGAACTTCTTGTTTTTTCTAATTTCTGAACTTGACTGACACACCGCCTTATGTCTTAATAAAAGAAATTTGTAACTAAGTTTCACAATTGCAATAATGGTTACGCTACCTGACATAAGATTCTTCCCCGTTTTCGGCGAGCTTGAACATGCAGGTTGAAAATTATTTGGTAGCAGTGACGAATCTGAAATATAAATAATTCTATGATACATACTTTTATGGTACAAACTTTTATACGTTGTATCTACATATTGCAGATATTTATATATTGCCAATTTATAAGGGTTACAGCCATACAGAAAGAATGCACAAATTTTACTTTCTCATTGAACATCAGACCAAATAATATTTTAAACTTTTACCTTCTATTTTATTCTAATCCTGTTGAGGCAGTATAAGTTCAGTAAACATGAATAAGCAGCTAGTATTACAGTCACATTGCAATGTTTCAGCTAGCAATTCTTGAGAATGCATAGTTTCCTTTTTTTTTTTTTTTTTTTTTGAATTTATAAACAAGTAATTTTAACATTCTAGCATAAATTGACATGCAGTGACGCCAGCGGATACAAGCAATCTTAAAGTTGATGGCCAATCACTGGAATGTGATTGCTATAACTGAACGTTTATCTCAGCTTAGCCTGACTGTTATAAATCGTAAGAAGTAATAAAAAATAATTGACACATAGGTGAATATGAATAGGCGCAGGTAATATTTACTTTTAAAATGTGTGTACTTACTTGCACCTTGCTGATCTTCGGCCATGGCTCAACGGACAGCAAATTTTGTTTGTTGTTTTGGAATTCAAGTAATGTAGTGTCAATTAAAACGGGACTGCACATTTATTTCCTTGGATTGGTATTATACTGTATTGGGTAATTGGGAATATCTTGACACGTTTTGTTTTCAAAATAACTGTAAGCTCCTTGTAAGATATGGAAGTACAGAAGAAAAAAAAAGAAGAAAAAAGCGTATAGCGGAAGGCACGTGTCCCGCAGAGCCGCCATGTTCCAATCTAAGTTGGCACTGAAGGGAAAGGTACGAGATGTGCTACTCCGCGACGAGAAGTAGTTCTAGTAAATTTGGAGGTTTAAACGGGTGTAAATTCATAAATGATGTGAAAAAAATAGAGACTGTATGTGGTTGAGACATATAGTTGAAGTTGTTGTGTGTTAAATATGCTTAATTTGTAAGAATTTGATTACGAAAGGAAAATCAAAGCGCCGTAACTCGATTTCTGTCTTGGCGAAGACTTGAGTTTTCAAGGTTAACCTTGGCGGACTTCCTGTGGACTGGCAAACCCCCCAGAACTCGTTTCTCCCCACTTCGCATCGCCCAAGGAAAAACATCTGATTGTCATTATGACTCTTGAATGAACTCTCCACATTGTGGTCAAAGCGTTTTCGCTATTTCCGCCTGGTCTGTTTTCTCATTTATGCTTTTCATCGTTATTTCCAAGCAATTGAATACATTTTTAAAAACTGTTTTCGTGAGTAAGAAATAAAAAATGAAATGAAAATATTAGTTTTCAATTATTTACATGCTGAAATCACAAATACACCAGGATTTTTTTTTCTTTGAATTTTAGATTTATTTACTTGGTAGTTTTAAATAGCTTTCGCTTCTTACATAATGAGCCCAAACTTCAAGAAAATTATTGTGAAAAAATGGAAGAAAGCCGAATTTTGTTTGAATGTAATGAATACTTGTTGTGTACAAATCCTTGCTACGGCAAAAGTCTTTTTTTTTTTGGATCGTTTGAAAAGTTTATGGAGGAAATAAAATAAAATGCTCTCACGTATGTACAGATACACTATTACAAATTTACACCGATGAACTGCTGCATGAAGAAGTTTTACTTTTCATTTTAAATTTGAAACATACACATCTCTCTCGAAATACGAAATTAATTCGCCCCACCCCCTCGAGGTTTAGAACCCCTCCTTAAATTAATTTTTTATGGGAAGTAAATTTACTCACTCCCAAAGTATACTTATAAAGTAGGATGCATTAACTACGCTAAGGTAAGTAAAATAATTTTTAATATATTGAGTTTCGGGGTTAGTCATATACTTTCACAGTCACGCAAAATTGAATGCCATAACTTTTCTATTTGCACAAACCTCGATGCATTTTCGTTTATTATTTTTAACTTTTTTCAGAAATAAGTTGAGCTTAAAATCGACCTTTGTTTTTTTTTTTTTTTTTTTTTGAAAAATTCAAACTTAATATCTTTTCTAAGCTCCGGAATGCAGTAATAGCTAATTGTTTCCATGAAGTTTCTAAGTTTTTTTATTTGAATAGAATTTTTTTAAAAGGGCGATCTTTTTTTAATTTTTTTTTATCAAAACTGGAGATTTAATCTTTGATCTTTACCGTTATTACTAGAGTGTATAAAAGTAAAACGCTTAGACAGAGTTGAAGTATATTATTTTAGACAATAAAACAACGTTGAGTAAAACAACAAATTTGCCGAGAATTGCAGACACGTGTTTCGGGGTTTCAAGGAACACCCAGTTTTAATGCAGAAAAGTGAGCACAATCTTTTTTTTTTTTTCGATGAAAAAGGGGCTCCTTGAAACCTCTAAACAGGTGTTTGTAGTTCTCTTTTTAACGATTTAACGCTGTTACATTTTCTTTTACTTTTCTGCACAAAGGTACTTCTTTGATTCATATACATATGTATAAAAAGACAGAATGGCACCTTTTCCCAATTCCGAAGTAATGGTTGGCATGAATTATTTGTTAATTACTTTGTGACCGATAACTCTCCGCCGCTGTAAAATGAAATCCCATTCACAACTTTGCATTTGTGATAAAAATATGAAATTTTTTGTTGTTTCGTTCTTGGTAGTTTAAATTATTTTTTTTCCCTCGCCAAATTCGGCAAGTCGCGCCGCTGACTGGCACGCGCCCTACGCAGAGTAACCTCGTTTCCTTGACAACGGCAGCAATTCGGCTCGCCTAGCTTTCCCTTCAGTGCCAACTTAATGTGAAACGAAGAGATCGGTGGGAAGTTAGAAGCGGACGGCTGGACCCAAGTACCAACGAAGGAGCATTTGCTTTGTCCGGAGAAGGGCATAAATACTAATATCTACACTACCCACTTCCTTTTGTAAATTATTTGAGTGCATCAACTAGTAGTAATTAGTGAAGTAAGAACTACACATTGTCAAAACTTAAGCTGCAATGTGCCACTTTGGTGCTTATTGCGAGGATAAACTCAATAACTGAATCTGATTACTGCAGGTAACGTGACACTTACTTTCCAGAGTTGTTTGCTATCTCAAGTATTTTATTTCTGTTAGAAATGATGTGATGTGATCTTTGTTTCCGTTGTCATTGCTTGGAATTGCCTGCGTGCCAAACAGACACCACTGAAAAAAGAAAAAAAAAAAAAGAAAAACTTTTCAACAATTCTGTATTATCAAAGACTTCAAAACTTATGAATACATTGTATAAAAAAATACTTACAACAATATTGACATGTAATGGACCATTCAATTAATTGTAAGATTAGTTTTCAAAAGATTGCTTTCATGTTCATTTATTTACTTATATTTTTATGTTTTTAAAATCATTTATTTATTTAAGTTTTAAATTTCTTCCATGCGGAAAAACATGCGATGAAGGTTTTTCGAAATAAAACATGCGAACTCACTGCATTCGTAAAAGAAAAGAATAGTTCACAACCTATTGCGGCTGTATGTTGCGTTTTGTGCGGTAATATTTGAAAATTATTTTAAATTAACTTGGAAAGTGTGAATACTCACTTATAATAGAAATAATCCGTGACTTTGAGTTGCACATAATAACATTTATTTTTATTCACATACTTATAATTAGAAGAAAGAAAATAGTAGTTGGGCGACTTTTGAAAGAGTAATAAAGTAGGAACTTTGAAATTGACTCATGAAATTACGGAAGTCGGGATTGAAAATTAATTGATGAAGTTTTATAAATAAACAATTATACCAACCTTTACTTTAATGTATTCCCGGGCTAGGCACGGTCACTCTGCCTTTTATTTCTTCAGTAGGTCGAAAAAATGAGTACCCAGCTGGCTTGGGATGCATAAATTTACTGCAGTAAAGGAAAAGTCTGAA
This sequence comes from Uloborus diversus, assembly GCF_026930045.1. NCBI lineage: Eukaryota > Metazoa > Arthropoda > Arachnida > Araneae > Uloboridae > Uloborus > Uloborus diversus. The sequence continues at coordinate 110,345,670 of NC_072737.1, read as the reverse complement.
AATTTACATAAACGAAAGCCAAAGAAAACTATGGACAATCGAGTACGTAAATCATCGGGAGTTATTTTCTTTTTTTTCTCTGGAAATCATTCGTTTCTCATTTGTTTCATTCCTTTAAAAATAGTCTAAAAGTATATACCATAAATATATTATGATTAATGACCACAAACAAAAAACAGTTATTGAGAATATTGAAAATATTGAGTCAGTGAAAATAGTGAGTAAATGTCTATTAAAAATAACTTAAATGCATAACATACTGTTTTATGCATATACCATAGCATGCATCATGATATACACGATATTATCAAGAACACAATACTTATATACATGTTACTCATTTGTGTAATGTATGCATACAAAAAGGGCTCGTCATAAATATGATAAACGTTGAATAGGATACTTTGGGCTGAAATGCATGTTAAGAGTTAAAAAATAAATAAACAAAAGTGGCACAACACAGTAAAAAATTGTTTTAAAATAATTTACGAGATCATTTTGTTTACTGTTACCATCGTTTTGCATTGCCTTCTTCAAATCTGGTTGCGTATTCTAAAGAGAGTTGATTGTAGAAACATATATGATTTTTTGAGTAATATAAAAGTTTAAAAAAAATAATAAAATAAACCTCACAAATTAGTACATACCCGTGTAGGTAAAACTGCATTTAAAGCACCTCTAATCTGGAGACGAGTCCGCACAAAGAATAACCAGTGACTTTCACTAGAGAGACAGTTATGAGAGTTTTCAACATTTTTTTAAAAAAAATCCAAAATAAATTTCGATACATTTTTATAAAAAAAGTCGTATGAAATTATTAAACTTTATGCAGCCACAAGATGTCCCGTGTCAGAGCTTAGTTTGCATAGGAATTCTCAGAAGCTAAAATCTGTACTTATTTTATTAGGTGAGTTTTTTATACGTTAAATAGAATTCAGATGGTTTATAGCTAAAGCTTGTTGTCAGAAGATCAGCACACCGCATTTATTTCGCTGTACAGGTTCGTATTTTCTTAGCTCCCTTTTAGCTGCGTTTCTATTTGACAAGGCTAGGATAAGGTGGGGTCCCGTTGGTTCATGTTCTCCCGTTGACCCGATTAACTTCTCGATGGACTTGACCTCTACGTAAAATGCCACAGTGAAGTGTGAAGTATTGCATACGATGTAATTAAGACTTCGCTTGTTCCTCCTTGTTAAGGAAAGCAGGGAAATCGGAGTACGGTTGTGTGTGCGGGGGGGGGGGGGGTGAGATGCTAACGCATTTTATTTTCGGTTTAATCTTTTATTTGAATGAATGTAACGAAACGGTCTGAAGTTGCATTTTCACGTTGCATCCGTTTCACTAAAGCATTTCTTACGGGGCATCAATTTTTGCGCAGGAGTTCAAATTTCTAAAACATAGCATTGAAATATTTGTGAAATGGGTTTAAGTTACATCCATAGATCAAATGAAAAACAAATAATGGAATTTTTATTCAAAGTGTATTATACAAAAGAATCAGAGCTCAATTACCAACCAGACCAATTAGGCTGTTGCCCATGGGTCTCCAATTTTTAAGAGCCCCAAAAATACTAAAATTGCTGTAGTTTCTATTTAAGAAAATTAAAGTACTCTCCTGAATTTATCTGCAGTTTTTTATGTGTACAAGAGTGGGTTGCTTTGAATAAGTTATTTAACACCTCAACACCCCTAAAACTACCACCCCTGATTCTTTATTAATGCTTTTGTTTATAAGGTTGGACTGTAGAGGACCCTCAAAAAAGTTTGTTTAGGGTCTACATTAGTCGGGCCCTGAAAATATTACATACAAAGATCCAATTCGTCAAACATCACGCAAAGCGAATATATGCATTGCAAGAACTTACAAGTTGACCGTAATTCGTTGAAGCCTAAGTAAACTTGCTAGATATTTACTCCATGTAGTGAGTTCTTCTGAATGCAACTAGACTGCAAACTGACTATAGCAGAGCAAATATGCTGGAGGCAGTCCTTGTTTCAGAAGCCTACACTTTGATTTAGAAATGCAAATAAAATATTAAGCAAATAAAATATTAACTACTTTTAAATTTATTTCTTCGTTTAAACAATTTCTTTAAATAAAAAAAAGAAGAATACTCCCCTACAACTACTCCCGTAGCAGACCAAAAAGGTTATTTTGTTTTTACATCCTCAATGATATAAATCAGCGAAGTGGAAATAAATAATAATGTTTCTTCCCTCAATGATCAGTAAAAGGGGAAATTTAGGGCGAATTTATTCTGATTAGTAGATGCATCACTTCGGAACTACGTAATGAACACAACGATTAAAGTTGCCCCAAAAAGAGTGAAGAAACAAATTTCCCCCATCAACACAACGCTCGGGGTCGAACGGCGCGATGACACTTCTTCCAGGCCCACTCAAAGAGAAAAATCGCGGTATCAGTTGCGGTTTTACAACAGTAGCAAATGAGTACATTAGTTAAAAGAGAAGAACGATTGAACATCTGGAACTCTTCAAATCTTCAGATACAAAAGGCTTTAGAATCTCCACAGGGGTCGTGTCTCCCCGACTCCCGCGATGAAATGGCAACCCTCCGCCAAGCCGTTGGCAACGAATTTGTTCCTAAATGTCGGCTTTAGTCCAAAACCATGTTTTCGTCAGTATTTTTTTTTTTTTTTTTGCAGAGCTTACAAACTGGTCTCGAAGTGGAACTTCTTCTCCCTTTATCTATATTCTTTGGTTATACCACCGACGCCTTGACTGAGAGGGGGAACTGAAAAACTTTTTGATATCAGTAAAATTGAAATATATCTAATTTTGTAACTTCCGAAAGAGTTTGGAAACAGACGGTGCGTCTCATGTCATTATTAATTTGTCAGTTTCAGTTTAGTTCAAAGGTTTTCCGGAGCATGAGAGAGAAAATACTATGTAGGGACGAAAAAATCTTTTCGCCCTGTTTTCGTAGTCCCGCAGTGATGGTGCAGAGTATTCTGAAAACATAAAACTACTCTAGAATTGTTAAAAAAACGATGTCATGTGATGCCGATTAGGACTCTTCCTGTAATGTATACATTGAGCTTCTTGCGGAGTAAGAAAACGTAACATGCATCGTCCGGGAATCGAACCCGGGCCGCCCGCGCAGCAGGCGAGCATTCTACCACAGAACCAGAAATGCTACAAGAAGCCATCATTTTTGAAAAAGTCACGGATGATTTATAAGCGCTAAGTTTCTAACCAACGCCTTTATATTTCATAATGAGGGTGTATCTAAAAATGTGTTCCGTCCAGTAGTTTTACAGACCCTTTTCCACTCTTACCTTAGTTTTTATTCACTGCGTATACTGAATTCGAATGAATTCACTCGAAGTCAAAACTTAGAATCATAATAGTTACTGCGTCGGCCGGGAGTCGAACCCGGGTCAACTGCTTGGAAGGCAGCTATGCTAACCGTTATACCACCGACGCCACATCCGATGTCGAAAATTTAAGCGCTTCATGATTTTATTTTAATCAAAATGTGTGCTTATATTCAATCCAAAATAATGGATATTAAACTTTCCTCCAAATCAAAATTTCATCAGTCGACGAGCCATTTCAGTATAATTAGTACTTTTTCTTTGTCAGTTTTGCAAAGTATAACCGCAAAATAAGAATGAAATCATAACTTCTAGGCATTAAAACAATATATCTTCCCCTTTTTTTTAAATAGTTGTATAGGGTAAAAAAGTTTCAGACTATAATTCAGTGAACAAACGAATCCTTTCGTCACAAGAATGTTATATCAGAAAAACTTGTATTTCATAGCGATAAGAGGCGCAAGATTGTATTTGAGCAGTTCATTCCGGCGTCAGAAAAAGAGGAGTGCATCGGCCGGGAATCGAACCCGGGCCGCCCGCGTGGCAGGCGAGCATTCTACCACTGAACCACCGATGCTACGGAAATCATTCATTTTCGAAAGCGTCGTGTATACAGACCCTAATATTAAGCGATATCTTTTTGGCAAGAAACATATCGAGAAAAATAAAAACTCCCAGAAAGCGGCTCAGTAACTATTTTTAGATTGATTAAATTTACAGTTAATCATTGTTCCCGCATGTATTTATTCGCAGCTTAAACAGCAAAACACAAAAACCGCTGCGTCGGCCGGGAGTCGAACCCGGGTCAACTGCTTGGAAGGCAGCTATGCTAACCGTTATACCACCGACGCCTTGATTGAGAAGGGGAACTGAAAAACTTTTTGATATCAGTAAAATTGAAATATATCTCCTTTTGTAACTTCCGAAAGAGTTCGGAAACAGACGGCTCGTCTCATGTCATTATTAATATCTCAGTTTCAGTTTAGTTCAAAGGTTTTCAGGAACTAGATTTCCTAACAATCTGAGTTTTGAATTAATATATAAATGCAAATGTTAATAAATTTTCTTTCTGGTAAGGTAAATCAGACAAAGGGTAGAATTGTTAACAAAACGATGTCATGTGATGCCGATTAGGACTCTTCCTGTAATGTATACATTGAGCTTCTTGCGGAGTAAGAAAACGTAACATGCATCGGCCGGGAATTGAACCCGGGCCGCCCGCGTGGCAGGGGAGCATTCTACCACTGAACCACCAATGCTGCAAGAGGCCATCATTTTTGAAAAAGTCACGGATGATTTATAAGCGCTAAGTTTCTAACCAACGAATTTATATTTCATGATGAGGGTGTATCGAAAAATGTGTTCCGTTCGTTTTAGAGACCCTTTTCCACTCTTACCTTAGTTTTTATTCACTGCGTATACTGAATTCGAATGAATTCACTCGAAGTCAAAACTTAGAATCATAAAAGTTACTGCGTCGGCCGGGAGTCGAACCCGGGTCAACTGCTTGGAAGGGAGCTATGCTAACCGTTATACCACCGACGCGACATCCGATGTCGAAAATTTCAGCGCTTCATGATTTTATTTTAATCAAAATGTGTGCTTATATTCAATCCAAAATAATAGATATTAAACTTTCCTCCAAATCAAAATTTCATCAGTCGACGGGCCATTTCAGTATAATTAGTACTTTTTCTTTGTCAGTTTTGCAAAGTATAACCGCAAAATAAGAATGAAATCATAACTTCTAGGCATTAAAACAATATATCTTCCCCTTTTTTTTAAAATAGTTGTATAGGGTAAAAAAGTTTCAGACTATAATTCAGTGAACAAACGAATCCTTTCGTCACAAGAATGTTGTATCAGAAAAACTTGTAATACATAGCGATAAGAGGCGCAAGATTGTATTTGAGGTGTTCATTCCGGCGTCAGAAAAAGAGGAGTGCATCGGCCGGGTATCGAACCCGGGCCGCCCGCGTGGCAGGCGAGCATTCTACCACTGAACCACCGATGCTACGGAAATCATTCATTTTCGAAAGCGTCGTGTATACAGACCCTAATATTAAGCGATATCTTTTTGGCAAGAAACATATCGAGAAAAATAAAAACTCCCAGAAAGCGGCTCAGTAACTATTTTTAGATTGATTAAATTTACAGTTAATCATTGTTCCCGCATGTATTTATTCGCAGCTTAAACAGCAAAACACAAAAACCGCTGCGTCGGCCGGGAGTCGAACCCGGGTCAACTGCTTGGAAGGCAGCTATGCTAACCGTTATACCACCGACGCATTGACTGAGAACGGGAACTGAAAAACTTTTTGATATCAGTAAAATTGAAATATATCTCCTTTTGTAACTTCCGAAAGAGTTTGGAAACAGACGGTGCGTCTCATGTCATTATTAATTTGTCAGTTTCAGTTTAGTTCAAAGGTTTTCCGGAGCATGAGAGAGAAAACACTATGTAGGGAGGAAAAAATCTTTTCGCCCTGTTTTCGTAGTCCCGCAGTGATGGTGCAGAGTATTCTGAAAACATAAAACTACTCTAGAATTGTTAACAAAACGATGTCATGTGATGCCGATTAGGACTCTTCCTGTAATGTATACATTGAGCTTCTTGCGGAGTAAGAAAACGTAACATGCATCGTCCGGGAATCGAACCCGGGCCGCCCGCGCAGCAGTCGAGCATTCTACCACAGAACCAGAAATGCTACAAGAAGCCATCATTTTTGAAAAAGTCACGGATGATTTATAAGCGCTAAGTTTCTAACCAACGCCTTTATCTATCTATACATATAATAAAATAAGATGTTTGTGTGTGTGTGTGTGTGGCGCGCATCCCGGGAAAACGGTAAGGCCTAGAAAGATGAAATTTGGTATACAGGTGTAGTTTTTGCTGAAGTTGTGCACCTCGGGCTTCGATTTTTGATATTTTAATTAGAAAAAAAGTTATTTAATGTTTTATGTGATTTTTAGCACTTTTTAGTACTTTTAACCTCACAGACCCCGAACCAATCGCGCCAGACAAATATTTTTGGTACTATAGTGTCGGAAATTTAATTTTAAATATGATGAACAAAAAAATTTTGAAGATAGAGCAATTTTTGTATTTTTTATGAATTTTTGAAAAAACCTTTAATTTGCATGTTTTTCTGGGTTTTATTTCTTTCTAATATCATCCTGCGAGAAGTATCAAAGCCTCATTTCTGAAATTTAAGTTGGTAATAGTAAAAACATTTCGCCCTCTTCAGAAGAAAAAAGTTCTTAAAAATACGCAATAGTTTTTTTTTTACAATTTTTTTAATGCTGAACACATCATGTCCTTTCACGCATCAGTCGAAAAAAGCGTTCTTCAATCTTTTATGCCTGTGACGTCACTACTTGGGTTTCGATTCGATATTTACGATGGAATCTTAACCGCAAGCAATGTTAATCTTTTTTTTTTACTATATAGCTTACTTCTACATTTTCTGACGTGATGATCACGTGTTTTTTCGGCAGCGCTGGCTTTTTTTCTTTCCTTTTTTTTTTTGTTTTATTTAGGGATTGCATTTATTTCTTTTTCCATCCCCCCCCCCCCCAAGCTGGACCTTTCGCTGTATATATATTACGTTACATTTCATAGTTGTGCGCATTAATTCAATAAAAACAGCGAGATTTTTTTTTATCTTTGTCAAACGCTACTTTTTGCACACTACGGGGAATTTGAGCTTTTTTTTTCTGCTCTACTTAAATAAAAAAAGCGGTTTTTTGAGTGTTCTTTGTTTTTATTAGGAAATGGGTGAGGAGGTCAAAATAAATAGAGATGGATAAAAAAATGTAGAGATAGATTGCAAAGGTAGATAGCCGCCGAAAGCGGCAATCTTGGCTTAAAAATGTGAATGGCACAAAAAAAAGATAGAGATGGATTGATTAATACTGGTGCCAAATTTATTTAAACAACCGCCGAAGGCGGCAAACTTGAAGTAAAAACGTAAATGACAAGTTAGCCAAACAGCCGCTGTAGGTGGCTGCTTGCACATTGGATGTCAATGTCCCCCTCCCTCCCCCACATACACCATGACTTTGAAAAAACAATGCTTTCACATAAAAGTGGAAGTGCATTTTGTTATTTTTCGACCAAATTTGCATGAAGAGTACGTCGTTTGTGTCTTCCCTCCCCCTCCTTTAAAAATATTCCAAACGACGAAACTGGAGACAGATCTAGAAAATATTTTATTCAAATTATTAATGATATAGATAGATATAGATTGATTGACACCGCCACGAAATTTATTTAAGCAGCCGCCGAAGGCGGCACCCCTGGCGTAAAAAGGCGAATGGCGTAAAAAGGCGGACCAGCTGGTCGCCGCAGGCGGCTAGTATTTCATAATGAGGGTGTATCAAAAAATGTGTTCCATCCAGTAGTTTTACAGACCCTTTTCCACTCTTACCTTAGTTTTTATTCACTGCGTATACTGAATTCGAATGAATTCACTCGAAGTCAAAACTAAGAATCATAAAAGTTACTGCGTCGGCCGGGAATCGAACCCGGGTCAACTGCTTGGAAGGCAGCTATGCTAACCGTTATACCACCGACGCCACACCCGACGTCGAAAATTTAAGCGCTTCATGATTTTATTTTAATCAAAATGTGTGCTAATATTCAATCCAAAATAATGGATATTAAACTTTCCTCCAAATCAAAATTTCATCAGTCGACGAGCCATTTCAGTATAATTAGTACTTTTTCTTTGTCAGTTTTGCAAAGTATAACCGCAAAATAAGAATGAAATCATAACTTCTAGGCATTAAAACAATATATCTTCCCCTTTTTTTTAAATAGTTGTATAGGTAAAAAAGTTTCAGACTATAATTCAGTGAACAAACGAATCCTTTCGTCACAAGAATGTTATATCAGAAAAACTTGTAATACATAGCGATAAGAGGCGCTAGATTGTATTTGAGCTGTTCATTCTGGCGTCAGAAAAAGAGGAGTGCATCGGCCGGGAATCGAACCCGGGCCGCCCTCGTGGCAGGCGAGCATTCTACCACTGAACCACCGATGCTAAGGAAGTCATTCATTTTCGAAAGCGTCGTGTATACAGACCCTAATATTAAGCGATATCTTTTTGGCAAGAAACATATCGAGAAAAATAAAAACTCCCAGAAAGCGGCTCAGTAACTATTTTTAGATTGATTAAATTTACAGTTAATCATTGTTCCCGCATGTATTTATTCGCAGCTTAAACAGCGAAACACAAAAACCGCTGCGTCGGCCGGAAGTCGAACCCGGGTCAACTGCTTGGAAGGCAGCTATGCTAACCGTTATACCACCGACGCCTTGACTGAGAAGGGGAACTGAAAAACTTTTTGATATCAGTAAAATTGAAATATATCTCCTTTTGTAACTTCCGAAAGAGTTCGGAAACAGACGGCTCGTCTCATGTCATTATTAATATCTCAGTTTCAGTTTAGTTCAAAGGTTTTCAGGAGCATGAGAGAGAAATCACTATGTAGGGAGGAAAAAATCTTTTCGCCCTGTTTTCGTAGTCCCGCAGTGACGGTGCAGAGTATTCTGAAAATATAAAACTACTCTAATGCTACTGCGGACTAGATTTCCTAACAATCTGAGTTTTGAATTAATATATAAATGCACATGTTAATAAATTTTCATTCTGGTAAGGTAAATCAGACAAAGGGTAGAATTGTTAACAAAACGATGTCATGTGATGCCGATTAGGACTCTTCCTGTAATGTATACATTGAGCTTCTTGCGGAGTAAGAAAACGTAACATGCATCGGCCGGGAATCGAACCCGGGCTGCCCGCGTGGCAGGCGAGCATTCTACCACCGAACCACCGATGCTGCAAGAGGCCATCATTTTTGAAAAAGTAACGGATGATTTATAAGCGCTAAGTTTCTAACCAACGAATTTATATTTCATGATGAGGGTGTATCGAAAAATGTGTTCCGTTCGTTTTAGAGACCCTTTTCCACTCTTACCTTAGTTTTTATTCACTGCGTATACTGAATTCGAATGAATTCACTCGAAGTCAAAACTTAGAATCATAAAAGTTACTGCGTCGGCCGGGAGTCGAACCCGGGTCAACTGCTTGGAAGGCAGCTATGCTAACCGTTATACCACCGACGCCACATCCGATGTCGAAAATTTAAGCGCTTCATGATTTTATTTTAATCAAAATGTGTGCTTATATTCAATCCAAAATAATGGATATTAAACTTTCCTCCAAATCAAAATTTCATCAGTCGACGAGCCATTTCAGTATAATTAGTACTTTTTCTTTGTCAGTTTTGCAAAGTATAACCGCAAAATAAGAATGAAATCATAACTTCTAGGCATTAAAACAATATATCTTCCCCTTTTTTTTTAAATAGTTGTATAGGGTAAAAAAGTTTCAGACTATAATTCAGTGAACAAACGAATCCTTTCGTCACAAGAATGTTATATCAGAAAAACTTGTAATACATAGCGATAAGAGGCGCAAGATTGTATTTGAGCTGTTCATTCCGGCGTCAGAAAAAGAGGAGTGCATCGGCCGGGAATCGAACCCGGGCCGCCCGCGTGGCAGGCGAGCATTCTACCACTGAACCACCGATGCTACGGAAATCATTCATTTTCGAAAGCGTCGTGTATACAGACCCTAATATTAAGCGATATCTTTTTGGCAAGAAACATATCGAGAAAAATAAAAACTCCCAGAAAGCGGCTCAGTAACTATTTTTAGATTGATTAAATTTACAGTTAATCATTGTTCCCGCATGTATTTATTCGCAGCTTAAACAGCAAAACACAAAAACCGCTGCGTCGGCCGGGAGTCGAACCCGGGTCAACTGCTTGGAAGGCAGCTATGCTAACCGTTATACCACCGACGCCTTGACTGAGAAGGGGAACTGAAAAACTTTTTGATATCAGTAAAATTGAAATATATCTCCTTTTGTAACTTCCGAAAGAGTTCGGAAACAGACGGCTCGTCTCATGTCATTATTAATATCTCAGTTTCAGTTTAGTTCAAAGGTTTTCAGGAGCATGAGAGAGAAATCACTATGTAGGGAGGAAAAAATCTTTTCGCCCTGTTTTCGTAGTCCCGCAGTGACGGTGCAGAGTATTCTGAAAATATAAAACTACTCTAATGCTACTGCGGACTAGATTTCCTAACAATCTGAGTTTTGAATTAATATATAAATGCACATGTTAATAAATTTTCATTCTGGTAAGGTAAATCAGACAAAGGGTAGAATTGTTAACAAAACGATGTCACGTGATGCCGATTAGGACTCTTCCTCTAATGTATACATTGAGCTTCTTGCGGAGTAAGAAAACGTAACATGCATCGGCCGGGAATCGAACCCGGGCCGCCCGCGTGGCAGGCGAGCATTCTACCACTGAACCACCGATGCTGCAAGAGGGCATCATTTTTGAAAAAGTCACGGATGATTTATAAGCGCTAAGTTTCTAACCAACGCCTTTATATTTCATGATGAGGGTGTATCGAAAAATGTGTTCCGTTCGTTTTAGAGACCCCTTTCCACTCTTACCTTAGTTTTTATTCACTGCATATACTGAATTCGAATGAATTCACTCGAAGTCAAAACTTAGAATCATAAAAGTTACTGCGTCGGCCGGGAGTCGAACCCGGGTCAACTGCTTGGAAGGCAGCTATGCTAACCGTTATACCATCGACGCCACACCCGACGTCGAAAATTTAAGCGCTTCATGATTTTATTTTAATCAAAATGTGTGCTTATATTCAATCCAAAATAATGGATATTAAACTTTCCTCCAAATCAAAATTTCATCAGTCGACGAGCCATTTCAGTATAATTAGTACTTTTTCTTTGTCAGTTTTGCAAAGTATAACCGCAAAATAAGAATGAAATCATAACTTCTAGGCATTAAAACAATATATCTTCCCCTTTTTTTTAAATAGTTGTATAGGGTAAAAAAGTTTCAGACTATAATTCAGTGAACAAACGAATCCTTTCGTCACAAGAATGTTATATCAGAAAAACTTGTAATACATAGCGATAAGAGGCGCAAGATTGTATTTGAGCTGTTCATTCCGGCGTCAGAAAAAGAGGAGTGCATCGGCCGGGAATCGAACCCGGGCCGCCCGCGTGGCAGGCGAGCATTCTACCACTGAACCACCGATGCTACGGAAATCATTCATTTTCGAAAGCGTCGTGTATACAGACCCTAATATTAAGCGATATCTTTTTGGCAAGAAACATATCGAGAAAAATAAAAACTCCCAGAAAGCGGCTCAGTAACTATTTTTAGATTGATTAAATTTACAGTTAATCATTGTTCCCGCATGTATTTATTCGCAGCTTAAACAGCAAAACACAAAAACCGCTGCGTCGGCCGGGAGTCGAACCCGGGTCAACTGCTTGGAAGGCAGCTATGCTAACCGTTATACCACCGACGCCTTGACTGAGAAGGGGAACTGAAAAACTTTTTGATATCAGTAAAATTGAAATATATCTCCTTTTGTAACTTCCGAAAGAGTTCGGAAACAGACGGCTCGTCTCATGTCATTATTAATATCTCAGTTTCAGTTTAGTTCAAAGGTTTTCAGGAGCATGAGAGAGAAATCACTATGTAGGGAGGAAAAAATCTTTTCGCCCTGTTTTCGTAGTCCCGCAGTGACGGTGCAGAGTATTCTGAAAATATAAAACTACTCTAATGCTACTGCGGACTAGATTTCCTAACAATCTGAGTTTTGAATTAATATATAAATGCACATGTTAATAAATTTTCATTCTGGTAAGGTAAATCAGACAAAGGGTAGAATTGTTAACAAAACGATGTCATGTGATGCCGATTAGGACTCTTCCTGTAATGTATACATTGAGCTTCTTGCGGAGTAAGAAAACGTAACATGCATCGGCCGGGAATCGAACCCGGGCCGCCCGCGTGGCAGGCGAGCATTCTACCACTGAACCACCGATGCTGCAAGAGGCCATCATTTTTGAAAAAGTCACGGATGATTTATAAGCGCTAAGTTTCTAACCAACGAATTTATATTTCATGATGAGGGTGTATCGAAAAATGTGTTCCGTTCGTTTTAGAGACCCTTTTCCACTCTTACCTTAGTTTTTATTCACTGCGTATACTGAATTCGAATGAATTCACTCGAAGTCAAAACTTAGAATCATAAAAGTTACTGCGTCGGCCGGGAGTCGAACCCGGGTCAACTGCTTGGAAGGGAGCTATGCTAACCGTTATACCACCGACGCCACATCCGATGTCGAAAATTTAAGCGCTTCATGATTTTATTTTAATCAAAATGTGTGCTTATATTCAATCCAAAATAATAGATATTAAACTTTCCTCCAAATCAAAATTTCATCAGTCGACGAGCCATTTCAGTATAATTAGTACTTTTTCTTTGTCAGTTTTGCAAAGTATAACCGCAAAATAAGAATGAAATCATAACTTCTAGGCATTAAAACAATATATCTTCCCCTTTTTTTTTTTTAAATAGTTGTATAGGGTAAAAAAGTTTCAGACTATAATTCAGTGAACAAACGAATCCTTTCGTCACAAGAATGTTGTATCAGAAAAACTTGTAATACATAGCGATAAGAGGCGCAAGATTGTATTTGAGCTGTTCATTCCGGCGTCAGAAAAAGAGGAGTGCATCGGCCGGGAATCGAACCCGGGCCGCCCGCGTGGCAGGCGAGCATTCTACCACTGAACCACCGATGCTACGGAAATCATTCATTTTCGAAAGCGTCGTGTATACAGACCCTAATATTAAGCGATATCTTTTTGGCAAGAAACATATCGAGAAAAATAAAAACTCCCAGAAAGCGGCTCAGTAACTATTTTTAGATTGATTAAATTTACAGTTAATCATTGTTCCCGCATGTATTTATTCGCAGCTTAAACAGCAAAACACAAAAACCGCTGCGTCGGCCGGGAGTCGAACCCGGGTCAACTGCTTGGAAGGCAGCTATGCTAACCGTTATACCACCGACGCCTTGACTGAGAAGGGGAACTGAAAAACTTTTTGTTATCAGTAAAATTGAAATATATCTCCTTTTGTAACTTCCGAAAGAGTTCGGAAACAGACGGCTCGTCTCATGTCATTATTAATATCTCAGTTTCAGTTTAGTTCAAAGGTTTTCAGGAGCATGAGAGAGAAATTACTATGTAGGGAGGAAAAAATCTTTTCGCCCTGTTTTCGTAGTCCCGCAGTGACGGTGCAGAGTATTCTGAAAATATAAAACTACTCTAATGCTACTGCGGACTAGATTTCCTAACAATCTGAGTTTTGAATTAATATATAAATGCACATGTTAATAAATTTTCATTCTGGTAAGGTAAATCAGACAAAGGGTAGAATTGTTAACAAAACGATGTCATGTGATGCCGATTAGGACTCTTCCTCTAATGTATACATTGAGCTTCTTGCGGAGTAAGAAAACGTAACATGCATCGGCCGGGAATCGAACCCGGGCCGCCCGCGTGGCAGGCGAGCATTCTACCACTGAACCACCGATGCTGCAAGAGGGCATCATTTTTGAAAAAGTCACGGATGATTTATAAGCGCTAAGTTTCTAACCAACGCCTTTATATTTCATGATGAGGGTGTATCGAAAAATGTGTTCCGTTCGTTTTAGAGACCCCTTTCCACTCTTACCTTAGTTTTTATTCACTGCATATACTGAATTCGAATGAATTCACTCGAAGTCAAAACTTAGAATCATAAAAGTTACTGCGTCGGCCGGGAGTCGAACCCGGGTCAACTGCTTGGAAGGCAGCTATGCTAACCGTTATACCACCGACGCCACATCCGATGTCGAAAATTTAAGCGCTTCATGATTTTATTTTAATCAAAATGTGTGCTTATATTCAATCCAAAATAATAGATATTAAACTTTCCTCCAAATCAAAATTTCATCAGTCGACGAGCCATTTCAGTATAATTAGTACTTTTTCTTTGTCAGTTTTGCAAAGTATAACCGCAAAATAAGAATGAAATCATAACTTCTAGGCATTAAAACAATATATCTTCCCCTTTTTTTTAAATAGTTGTATAGGGTAAAAAAGTTTCAGACTATAATTCAGTGAACAAACGAATCCTTTCGTCACAAGAATGTTGTATCAGAAAAACTTGTAATACATAGCGATAAGAGGCGCAAGATTGTATTTGAGCTGTTCATTCCGGCGTCAGAAAAAGAGGAGTGCATCGGCCGGGAATCGAACCCGGGCCGCCCGCGTGGCAGGCGAGCATTCTACCACTGAACCACCGATGCTACGGAAATCATTCATTTTCGAAAGCGTCGTGTATACAGACCCTAATATTAAGCGATATCTTTTTGGCAAGAAACATATCGAGAAAAATAAAAACTCCCAGAAAGCGGCTCAGTAACTATTTTTAGATTGATTAAATTTACAGTTAATCATTGTTCCCGCATGTATTTATTCGCAGCTTAAACAGCAAAACACAAAAACCGCTGCGTCGGCCGGGAGTCGAACCCGGGTCAACTGCTTGGAAGGCAGCTATGCTAACCGTTATACCACCGACGCCTTGACTGAGAAGGGGAACTGAAAAACTTTTTGATATCAGTAAAATTGAAATATATCTCCTTTTGTAACTTCCGAAAGAGTTCGGAAACAGACGGCTCGTCTCATGTCATTATTAATATCTCAGTTTCAGTTTAGTTCAAAGGTTTTCAGGAGCATGAGAGAGAAATCACTATGTAGGGAGGAAAAAATCTTTTCGCCCTGTTTTCGTAGTCCCGCAGTGACGGTGCAGAGTATTCTGAAAATATAAAACTACTCTAATGCTACTGCGGACTAGATTTCCTAACAATCTGAGTTTTGAATTAATATATAAATGCACATGTTAATAAATTTTCATTCTGGTAAGGTAAATCAGACAAAGGGTAGAATTGTTAACAAAACGATGTCATGTGATGCCGATTAGGACTCTTCCTGTAATGTATACATTGAGCTTCTTGCGGAGTAAGAAAACGTAACATGCATCGGCCGGGAATCGAACCCGGGCCGCCCGCGTGGCAGGCGAGCATTCTACCACTGAACCACCAATGCTGCAAGAGGCCATCATTTTTGAAAAAGTCACGGATGATTTATAAGCGCTAAGTTTCTAACCAACGAATTTATATTTCATGATGAGGGTGTATCGAAAAATGTGTTCCGTTCGTTTTAGAGACCCTTTTCCACTCTTACCTTAGTTTTTATTCACTGCGTATACTGAATTCGAATGAATTCACTCGAAGTCAAAACTTAGAATCATAAAAGTTACTGCGTCGGCCGGGAGTCGAACCCGGGTCAACTGCTTGGAAGGGAGCTATGCTAACCGTTATACCACCGACGCCACATCCGATGTCGAAAATTTAAGCGCTTCATGATTTTATTTTAATCAAAATGTGTGCTTATATTCAATCCAAAATAATGGATATTAAACTTTCCTCCAAATCAAAATTTCATCAGTCGACGAGCCATTTCAGTATAATTAGTACTTTTTCTTTGTCAGTTTTGCAAAGTATAACCGCAAAATAAGAATGAAATCATAACTTCTAGGCATTAAAACAATATATCTTCCCCTTTTTTTTAAATAGTTGTATAGGGTAAAAAAGTTTCAGACTATAATTCAGTGAACAAACGAATCCTTTCGTCACAAGAATGTTGTATCAGAAAAACTTGTAATACATAGCGATAAGAGGCGCAAGATTGTATTTGAGCTGTTCATTCCGGCGTCAGAAAAAGAGGAGTGCATCGGCCGGGAATCGAACCCGGGCCGCCCGCGTGGCAGGCGAGCATTCTACCACTGAACCACCGATGCTACGGAAATCATTCATTTTCGAAAGCGTCGTGTATACAGACCCTAATATTAAGCGATATCTTTTTGGCAAGAAACATATCGAGAAAAATAAAAACTCCCAGAAAGCGGCTCAGTAACTATTTTTAGATTGATTAAATTTACAGTTAATCATTGTTCCCGCATGTATTTATTCGCAGCTTAAACAGCAAAACACAAAAACCGCTGCGTCGGCCGGGAGTCGAACCCGGGTCAACTGCTTGGAAGGCAGCTATGCTAACCGTTATACCACCGACGCCTTGACTGAGAAGGGGAACTGAAAAACTTTTTGATATCAGTAAAATTGAAATATATCTCCTTTTGTAACTTCCGAAAGAGTTCGGAAACAGACGGCTCGTCTCATGTCATTATTAATATCTCAGTTTCAGTTTAGTTCAAAGGTTTTCAGGAGCATGAGAGAGAAATCACTATGTAGGGAGGAAAAAATCTTTTCGCCCTGTTTTCGTAGTCCCGCAGTGACGGTGCAGAGTATTCTGAAAATATAAAACTACTCTAATGCTACTGCGGACTAGATTTCCTAACAATCTGAGTTTTGAATTAATATATAAATGCACATGTTAATAAATTTTCATTCTGGTAAGGTAAATCAGACAAAGGGTAGAATTGTTAACAAAACGATGTCATGTGATGCCGATTAGGACTCTTCCTCTAATGTATACATTGAGCTTCTTGCGGAGTAAGAAAACGTAACATGCATCGGCCGGGAATCGAACCCGGGCCGCCCGCGTGGCAGGCGAGCATTCTACCACTGAACCACCGATGCTGCAAGAGGGCATCATTTTTGAAAAAGTCACGGATGATTTATAAGCGCTAAGTTTCTAACCAACGCCTTTATATTTCATGATGAGGGTGTATCGAAAAATGTGTTCCGTTCGTTTTAGAGACCCCTTTCCACTCTTACCTTAGTTTTTATTCACTGCATATACTGAATTCGAATGAATTCACTCGAAGTCAAAACTTAGAATCATAAAAGTTACTGCGTCGGCCGGGAGTCGAACCCGGGTCAACTGCTTGGAAGGCAGCTATGCTAACCGTTATACCACCGACGCCACACCCGACGTCGAAAATTTAAGCGCTTCATGATTTTATTTTAATCAAAATGTGTGCTTATATTCAATCCAAAATAATGGATATTAAACTTTCCTCCAAATCAAAATTTCATCAGTCGACGAGCCATTTCAGTATAATTAGTACTTTTTCTTTGTCAGTTTTGCAAAGTATAACCGCAAAATAAGAATGAAATCATAACTTCTAGGCATTAAAACAATATATCTTCCCCTTTTTTTTAAATAGTTGTATAGGGTAAAAAAGTTTCAGACTATAATTCAGTGAACAAACGAATCCTTTCGTCACAAGAATGTTATATCAGAAAAACTTGTAATACATAGCGATAAGAGGCGGAAGATTGTATTTGAGCTGTTCATTCCGGCGTCAGAAAAAGAGGAGTGCATCGGCCGGGAATCGAACCCGGGCCGCCCGCGTGGCAGGCGAGCATTCTACCACTGAACCACCGATGCTACGGAAATCATTCATTTTCGAAAGCGTCGTGTATACAGACCCTAATATTAAGCGATATCTTTTTGGCAAGAAACATATCGAGAAAAATAAAAACTCCCAGAAAGCGGCTCAGTAACTATTTTTAGATTGATTAAATTTACAGTTAATCATTGTTCCCGCATGTATTTATTCGCAGCTTAAACAGCAAAACACAAAAACCGCTGCGTCGGCCGGGAGTCGAACCCGGGTCAACTGCTTGGAAGGCAGCTATGCTAACCGTTATACCACCGACGCCTTGACTGAGAAGGGGAACTGAAAAACTTTTTGATATCAGTAAAATTGAAATATATCTCCTTTTGTAACTTCCGAAAGAGTTCGGAAACAGACGGCTCGTCTCATGTCATTATTAATATCTCAGTTTCAGTTTAGTTCAAAGGTTTTCAGGAGCATGAGAGAGAAATCACTATGTAGGGAGGAAAAAATCTTTTCGCCCTGTTTTCGTAGTCCCGCAGTGACGGTGCAGAGTATTCTGAAAATATAAAACTACTCTAATGCTACTGCGGACTAGATTTCCTAACAATCTGAGTTTTGAATTAATATATAAATGCACATGTTAATAAATTTTCATTCTGGTAAGGTAAATCAGACAAAGGGTAGAATTGTTAACAAAACGATGTCATGTGATGCCGATTAGGACTCTTCCTGTAATGTATACATTGAGCTTCTTGCGGAGTAAGAAAACGTAACATGCATCGGCCGGGAATCGAACCCGGGCCGCCCGCGTGGCAGGCGAGCATTCTACCACTGAACCACCGATGCTGCAAGAGGGCATCATTTTTGAAAAAGTCACGGATGATTTATAAGCGCTAAGTTTCTAACCAACGCCTTTATATTTCATGATGAGGGTGTATCGAAAAATGTGTTCCGTTCGTTTTAGAGACCCCTTTCCACTCTTACCTTAGTTTTTATTCACTGCATATACTGAATTCGAATGAATTCACTCGAAGTCAAAACTTAGAATCATAAAAGTTACTGCGTCGGCCGGGAGTCGAACCCGGGTCAACTGCTTGGAAGGCAGCTATGCTAACCGTTATACCACCGACGCCACATCCGATGTCGAAAATTTAAGCGCTTCATGATTTTATTTTAATCAAAATGTGTGCTTATATTCAATCCAAAATAATGGATATTAAACTTTCCTCCAAATCAAAATTTCATCAGTCGACGAGCCATTTCAGTATAATTAGTACTTTTTCTTTGTCAGTTTTGCAAAGTATAACCGCAAAATAAGAATGAAATCATAACTTCTAGGCATTAAAACAATATATCTTCCCCTTTTTTTTTAAATAGTTGTATAGGGTAAAAAAGTTTCAGACTATAATTCAGTGAACAAACGAATCCTTTCGTCACAAGAATGTTATATCAGAAAAACTTGTAATACATAGCGATAAGAGGCGGAAGATTGTATTTGAGCTGTTCATTCCGGCGTCAGAAAAAGAGGAGTGCATCGGCCGGGAATCGAACCCGGGCCGCCCGCGTGGCAGGCGAGCATTCTACCACTGAACCACCGATGCTACGGAAATCATTCATTTTCGAAAGCGTCGTGTATACAGACCCTAATATTAAGCGATATCTTTTTGGCAAGAAACATATCGAGAAAAATAAAAACTCCCAGAAAGCGGCTCAGTAACTATTTTTAGATTGATTAAATTTACAGTTAATCATTGTTCCCGCATGTATTTATTCGCAGCTTAAACAGCAAAACACAAAAACCGCTGCGTCGGCCGGGAGTCGAACCCGGGTCAACTGCTTGGAAGGCAGCTATGCTAACCGTTATACCCACCGACGCCACATCCGATGTCGAAAATTTAAGCGCTTCATGATTTTATTTTAATCAAAATGTGTGCTTATATTCAATCCAAAATAATAGATATTAAACTTTCCTCCAAATCAAAATTTCATCAGTCGACGAGCCATTTCGGTATAATTGAACTTTCTTGTCAGTTTACAGTATAACCGCAAAACAGAATGAAATCATAACTTCACAAGCATTAAAACAATATATTTTCCCTTTTTTAATAGTTATAGGGTAAAAAAGTTTCAGACTATAATTCAGTGAACAAACGAATCCTTTCGTCACAAGAATGTTGTATCAGAAAAACTTGTAATACATAGCGATAAGAGGAGCAAGATTGTATTTGAGCTGTTCATTCCGGCGTCAGAACAAGAGGAGTGCATCGGCCGGGAATCGAACCCGGGCCGCCCGCGTGGCAGGCGAGCATTCTACCACTGAACCACCGATGCTACGGAAATCATTCATTTTCGAAAGCGTCGTGTATACAGACCCTAATATTAAGCGATATCTTTTTGGCAAGAAACATATCGAGAAAAATAAAAACTCCCATAAAGCGGCTCAGTAAATATTTTTAGATTGATAAAATTTACAGTTAATCATTGTTCCCGCATGTATTTATTCGCAGCTTAAACAGCAAAACATAAAAACCGCTGCGTCGGCCGGGAGTCGAACCCGGGTCAAATGCTTGGAAGGCAGCTATGCTAACCGTTATACCACCGACGCCTTGACTGAGAAGGGGAACTGAAAAACTTTTTGATATCAGTAAAATTGAAATATATCTCCTTTTGTAACTTCCGAAAGAGTTCGGAAACAGACGGCTCGTCTCATGTCATTATTAATATCTCAGTTTCAGTTTAGTTCAAAGGTTTTCAGGAGCATGAGAGAGAAATCACTATGTAGGGAGGAAAAAATCTTTTCGCCCTGTTTTCGTAGTCCGCAGTGACGGTGCAGAGTATTCTGAAAATATAAAACTACTCTAATGCTACTGCGGACTAGATTTCCTAACAATCTGAGTTTTGAATTTAATATACTTGGTACACATGTTAATAAATTTTCATTCTGGTAAGGTAAATCAGACAAAGGGAGTAATTGTTAACAAAAACGATGTCATGTGATGCCGATTAGGACTCTTCACAATAACACATTGAGCTTCTTGCGGAAGTAAGAAAACGTAACATGCATCGGCCGGGAATCGAACCTTGGGCCCGCCCGCGTAACGAGCGAGCGATCTACCACTGAACCACCGATGCTGCAAGAGGACATCATTTTTGAAAAAGTCACGGATGATTTATAAGTGCTAAGTTTCTAACCAACGCCTTTATATTTCATGATGAGGGTGTATCGAAAAATGTGTTCCGTTCGTTTTAGAGACCCCTTTCCACTCTTAAATTAGTTTTTATTCACTGCATATAATGAATTCGAATGAATTCACTCGAAGTCTAAACTTAGAATCATAAAAGTTACTGCGTCGGCCGGGAGTCGAACCCGGGTCAACTGCTTGGAAGGCAGCTATGCTAACCGTTATACCACCGACGCCACACCCGACATCAAAATTTAAGCGCTTCATGATTTTATTTAATCCAAAATGTGCTTATATTCAATCAAAATAATGGATATTAAACTTTCCTCCAGTAAAATTTCGTCAGTCGACGAGCCATTCGATATATTAATTACTTTTCTTTGTATCAGTTTGCAAAGTATAACCGCAAATAAGAATGAAATCATAACTTCTAGGCATTAAAACAATATATCTTCGCCTTTTTTTTTAAATAGTTGTATAGGGTAAAAAAGTTTCAGACTATAATTCAGTGAACAAACGAATCCTTTCGTCACAAGAATGTTGTATCAGAAAAACTTGTAATACATAGCGATAGAGGCGGAAGATTGTATTTCAGCTATTCATTCCGTCGAAAAAGAGGAGTGCATCGGCCGGGAATCGAGCAGGCCGCCCGCGTGACGAGGCGAGCATTCTGCCACCACGCCTGAACCACCGATGATGCGGAAATCATTCATTTTCGAAAGCGTCGTGTATACAGACCCTAATATTAAGCGATATCTTTTTGGCAAGAAACATATCGAGAAAAATAAAAACTCCCAGAAAGCGGCTCAGTAACTATTTTTAGATTGATTAAATTTACAGTTAATCATTGTTCCCGCATGTATTTATTCGCAGCTTAAACAGCAAACACAAAAACCGCTGCGTCGGCCGGAAGTCGAACCCGGGTCAACTGCTTGGAAGGCAGCTATGCTAACCGTTATACCACCGACGCCTTGACTGAGAAGGGGAACTGAAAAACTTTTTGATATCAGTAAAATTGAAATATATCTCCTTTTGTAACTTCCGAAAGAGTTCGGAAACAGACGGCTCGTCTCGTCCATTATTAATATCTCAGTTTCAGTTTAGTTCAAAGGTTTTCAGGAGCATGAGAGAGAAATCACTATGTAGGGAGGAAAAATTCTTTTCGCCCTGTTTTCGTAGTCCCGCAGTGACGGTGCAGAGTATTCTGAAAATATAAAACTACTCTAATGCTACTGCGGACTAGATTTCCTAACAATCTGAGTTTTGAATTAATATATAAATGCACATGTTAATAAATTTTCATTCTGGTAAGGTAAATCAGACAAAGGGTAGAATTGTTAACAAAACGATGTCATGTGATGCCGATTAGGACTCTTCCTCTAATGTATACATTGAGCTTCTTGCGGAGTAAGAAAACGTAACATGCATCGGCCGGGAATCGAACCCGGGCCGCCCGCGTGGCAGGCGAGCATTCTACCACTGAACCACCGATGCTGCAAGAGGGCATCATTTTTGAAAAAGTCACGGATGATTTATAAGCGCTAAGTTTCTAACCAACGCCTTTATATTTCATGATGAGGGTGTATCGAAAAATGTGTTCCGTTCGTTTTAGAGACCCCTTTCCACTCTTACCTTAGTTTTTATTCACTGCATATACTGAATTCGAATGAATTCACTCGAAGTCTAAACTTAGAATCATAAAAGTTACTGCGTCGGCCGGGAGTCGAACCCGGGTCAACTGCTTGGAAGGCAGCTATGCTAACCGTTATACCACGACGCCACACACGTCGAAAATTTAAGCGCTTCATGATTTTATTTTAATCAAAATGTGTGCTTATATTCAATCCAAAATAATGGATATTAAACTTTCCTCCAAATCAAAATTTCATCAGTCGACGAGCCATTTCAGTATAATTAGTACTTTTTCTTTGTCAGTTTTGCAAAGTATAACCGCAAAATAAGAATGAAATCATAACTTCTAGGCATTAAAACAATATATCTTCCCTTTTTTTTTAAATAGTTGTATAGGGTAAAAAAGTTTCAGACTATAATTCAGTGAACAAACGAATCCTTTCGTCACAAGAATGTTGTATCAGAAAAACTTGTAATACATAGCGATAAGAGGCGCAAGATTGTATTTGAGCTGTTCATTCCGGCGTCAGAAAAAGAGGAGTGCATCGGCCGGGAATCGAACCCGGGCCGCCCGCGTGGCAGGCGAGCATTCTACCACTGAACCACCGATGCTACGGAAATCATTCATTTTCGAAAGCGTCGTGTATACAGACCCTAATATTAAGCGATATCTTTTTGGCAAGAAACATATCGAGAAAAATAAAAACTCCCAGAAAGCGGCTCAGTAACTATTTTTAGATTGATTAAATTTACAGTTAATCATTGTTCCCGCATGTATTTATTCGCAGCTTAAACAGCAAAACACAAAAACCGCTGCGTCGGCCGGGAGTCGAACCCGGGTCAACTGCTTGGAAGGCAGCTATGCTAACCGTTATACCACCGACGCCTTGACTGAGAAGGGGAACTGAAAAACTTTTTGATATCAGTAAAATTGAAATATATCTCCTTTTGTAACTTCCGAAAGAGTTCGGAAACAGACGGCTCGTCTCATGTCATTATTAATATCTCAGTTTCAGTTTAGTTCAAAGGTTTTCAGGAGCATGAGAGAGAAATCACTATGTAGGGAGGAAAAATTCTTTTCGCCCTGTTTTCGTAGTCCCGCAGTGACGGTGCAGAGTATTCTGAAAATATAAAACTACTCTAATGCTACTGCGGACTAGATTTCCTAACAATCTGAGTTTTGAATTAATATATAAATGCACATGTTAATAAATTTTCATTCTGGTAAGGTAAATCAGACAAAGGGTAGAATTGTTAACAAAACGATGTCATGTGATGCCGATTAGGACTCTTCCTGTAATGTATACATTGAGCTTCTTGCGGAGTAAGAAAACGTAACATGCATCGGCCGGGAATCGAACCCGGGCCGCCCGCGTGGCAGGCGAGCATTCTACCACTGAACCACCGATGCTGCAAGAGGACATCATTTTTGAAAAAGTCACGGATGATTTATAAGCGCTAAGTTTCTAACCAACGCCTTTATATTTCATGATGAGGGTGTATCGAAAAATGTGTTCCGTTCGTTTTAGAGACCCCTTTCCACTCTTAAATTAGTTTTTATTCACTGCATATACTGAATTCGAATGAATTCACTCGAAGTCTAAACTTAGAATCATAAAAGTTACTGCGTCGGCCGGGAGTCGAACCCGGGTCAACTGCTTGGAAGGCAGCTATGCTAACCGTTATACCACCGACGCCACACCCGACGTCGAAAATTTAAGCGCTTCATGATTTTATTTTAATCAAAATGTGTGCTTATATTCAATCCAAAATAATGGATATTAAACTTTCCTCCAAATCAAAATTTCATCAGTCGACGAGCCATTTCAGTATAATTAGTACTTTTTCTTTGTCAGTTTTGCAAAGTATAACCGCAAAATAAGAATGAAATCATAACTTCTAGGCATTAAAACAATATATCTTCCCTTTTTTTTTAAATAGTTGTATAGGGTAAAAAAGTTTCAGACTATAATTCAGTGAACAAACGAATCCTTTCGTCACAAGAATGTTGTATCAGAAAAACTTGTAATACATAGCGATAAGAGGCGGAAGATTGTATTTGAGCTGTTCATTCCGGCGTCAGAAAAAGAGGAGTGCATCGGCCGGGAATCGAACCCGGGCCGCCCGCGTGGCAGGCGAGCATTCTACCACTGAACCACCGATGCTACGGAAATCATTCATTTTCGAAAGCGTCGTGTATACAGACCCTAATATTAAGCGATATCTTTTTGGCAAGAAACATATCGAGAAAAATAAAAACTCCCAGAAAGCGGCTCAGTAACTATTTTTAGATTGATTAAATTTACAGTTAATCATTGTTCCCGCATGTATTTATTCGCAGCTTAAACAGCAAAACACAAAAACCGCTGCGTCGGCCGGGAGTCGAACCCGGGTCAACTGCTTGGAAGGCAGCTATGCTAACCGTTATACCACCGACGCCTTGACTGAGAAGGGGAACTGAAAAACTTTTTGATATCAGTAAAATTGAAATATATCTCCTTTTGTAACTTCCGAAAGAGTTCGGAAACAGACGGCTCGTCTCATGTCATTATTAATATCTCAGTTTCAGTTTAGTTCAAAGGTTTTCAGGAGCATGAGAGAGAAATCACTATGTAGGGAGGAAAAAATCTTTTCGCCCTGTTTTCGTAGTCCCGCAGTGACGGTGCAGAGTATTCTGAAAATATAAAACTACTCTAATGCTACTGCGGACTAGATTTCCTAACAATCTGAGTTTTGAATTAATATATAAATGCACATGTTAATAAATTTTCATTCTGGTAAGGTAAATCAGACAAAGGGTAGAATTGTTAACAAAACGATGTCATGTGATGCCGATTAGGACTCTTCCTGTAATGTATACATTGAGCTTCTTGCGGAGTAAGAAAACGTAACATGCATCGGCCGGGAATCGAACCCGGGCCGCCCGCGTGGCAGGCGAGCATTCTACCACTGAACCACCGATGCTGCAAGAGGCATCATTTTTGAAAAAGTCACGGATGATTTATAAGCGCTAAGTTTCTAACCAACGAATTTATATTTCATGATGAGGGTGTATCGAAAAATGTGTTCCGTTCGTTTTAGAGACCCTTTTCCACTCTTACCTTAGTTTTTATTCACTGCATATACTGAATTCGAATGAATTCACTCGAAGTCTAAACTTAGAATCATAAAAGTTACTGCGTCGGCCGGGAGTCGAACCCGGGTCAACTGCTTGGAAGGCAGCTATGCTAACCGTTATACCACCGACGCCACACCCGACGTCGAAAATTTAAGCGCTTCATGATTTTATTTTAATCAAAATGTGTGCTTATATTCAATCCAAAATAATAGATATTAAACTTTCCTCCAAATCAAAATTTCATCAGTCGACGAGCCATTTCAGTATAATTAGTACTTTTTCTTTGTCAGTTTTGCAAAGTATAACCGCAAAATAAGAATGAAATCATAACTTCTAGGCATTAAAACAATATATCTTCGCCTTTTTTTTTAAATAGTTGTATAGGGTAAAAAAGTTTCAGACTATAATTCAGTGAACAAACGAATCCTTTCGTCACAAGAATGTTGTATCAGAAAAACTTGTAATACATAGCGATAAGAGGCGGAAGATTGTATTTGAGCTGTTCATTCCGGCGTCAGAAAAAGAGGAGTGCATCGGCCGGGAATCGAACCCGGGCCGCCCGCGTGGCAGGCGAGCATTCTACCACTGAACCACCGATGCTACGGAAATCATTCATTTTCGAAAGCGTCGTGTATACAGACCCTAATATTAAGCGATATCTTTTTGGCAAGAAACATATCGAGAAAAATAAAAACTCCCAGAAAGCGGCTCAGTAACTATTTTTAGATTGATTAAATTTACAGTTAATCATTGTTCCCGCATGTATTTATTCGCAGCTTAAACAGGCAAAACACAAAAACCGCTGCGTCGGCCGGGAGTCGAACCCGGGTCAACTGCTTGGAAGGCAGCTATGCTAACCGTTATACCACCGACGCCTTGACTGAGAAGGGGAACTGAAAAACTTTTTGATATCAGTAAAATTGAAATATATCTCTCCTTTTGTAACTTCCGAAAGAGTTCGGAAACAGACGGCTCGTCTCATGTCATTATTAATATCTCAGTTTCAGTTTAGTTCAAAGGTTTTCAGGAGCATGAGAGAGAAATCACTATAAAGGGAGAAAAAAATCTTTTCGCCCTGTTTTCGTAGTCCCGCAGTGACGGTGCAGAGTATTCTGAAAATATAAAACTACTCTAATGCTACTGCGGACTAGATTTCCTAACAATCTGAGTTTTGAATTAATATATAAATGCACATGTTAATAAATTTTCATTCTGGTAAGGTGAATCAGACAAAGGGTAGAATTGTTAACAAAACGATGTCATGTGATGCCGATTAGGACTCTTCCTGTAATGTATACATTGAGCTTCTTGCGGAGTAAGAAAACGTAACATGCATCGGCCGGGAATCGAACCCGGGCCGCCCGCGTGGCAGGCGAGCATTCTACCACTGAACCACCGATGCTGCAGGAGGCCATCATTTTTGAAAAAGTCACGGAAGATTTATAAGCGCTAAATTTCTAACCAACGCCTTTATATTTCATGATGAGGGTGTATCGAAAAATGTGTTCCGTGCGTTTTAGAGACCCTTTTCCACTCTTACCTTAGTTTTTATTCACTGCATATACTGAATTCGAATGAATTCACTCGAAGTCAAAACTTAGAATCATAAAAGTTACTGCGTCGGCCGGGAGTCGAACCCGGGTCAACTGCTTGGAAGGCAGCTATGCTAACCGTTATACCACCGACGCCACACCCTATATCGAAAATTTAAGCGCTTCATGATTTTATTTTAATCAAAATGTGTGCTTATATTCAATCCAAAATAATGGATATTAAACTTTCCTCCAAATCAAAATTTCATCAGTCGACGAGCCATTTCAGTATAATTAGTACTTTTTCTTTGTCAGTTTTGCAAAGTATAACCGCAAAATAAGAATGAAATCATAACTTCTAGGCATTAAAACAATATATCTTCCCCTTTTTTTTTAAATAGTTGTATAGGGTAAAAAAGTTTCAGACTATAATTCAGTGAACAAACGAATCCTTTCGTCACAAGAATGTTATATCAGAAAAACTTGTAATACATAGCGATAAGAGGCGCTAGATTGTATTTGAGCTGTTCATTCCGGGCGTCAGAAAAAGAGGAGTGCATCGGCCGGGAATCGATTTCGGGCCGCCCGCGTGGCAGGCGAGCATTCTACCACTGAACCACCGATGCTACGGAAATCATTCATTTTCGAAAGCGTCGTGTATACAGACTCTAATATTAAGCGATATCTTTTTGGCAAGAAACATATCGAGAAAAATAAAAACTCCCAGAAAGCGGCTCAGTAACTATTTTTAGATTGATAAAATTTACAGTTAATCATTGTTCCCGCATGTATTTATTCGCAGCTTAAACAGCAAAACACAAAAACCGCTGCGTCGGCCGGGAGTCGAACCCGGGTCAACTGCTTGGAAGGCAGCTATGCCCACCGTTAAACCACCGACGCCTTGACTGAGAAGGGGAACTGAAAAACTTTTTGCTATCATTAAAATTGAAATATATCTCCTTTTATAACTTCCGAAAGAGTTCGGAAACAGACGGCTCATCTCATGTCATTATTAATATCTCAGTTTCAGTTTAGTTCAAAGGTTTTCCGGAGCATGAGAGAGAAAAAAAATTTTGAAAAAAAAAATAGAACCGACTTCAAAATTGCTCTGAAAAGTGAAAAATAATTTTATTCTTTAAACACCATCGATAATGCTTTTAAACATAATTTTTGAAGTTGGCGCAAAAACAAAACGTAAAATCCAGTGTAACCATGCTTCGTTCATATTTTTTTCAGAAAAGCATCCAAAGTTAGGAACGAAACATTTATGTCGTTATTCAAATATGTTGTCATCAATGCATAATTTATGTGATAGTGAAGAAACTGGGCCTGGTTAAATTTATAGTTGTAGTTGAGTTATGACTGTGAATGATTTTATCTATCGTTTTTGCGCCAACTTCAAAAATTATGTTTAAAAGCATTATCGATGGTGTTTAAAGAATAAAATTATTTTTCACTTTTCAGAGCAATTTTGAAGTCGGTTCTATTTTTTTTTCAAAATTTTTTTATTTCATTCTTTTTAGTGTAAATGTAGGTATTTCAAAAATAATAAGAAGTTACCATCACGAAACTTCACATTTTTTTTCTTAAAAATGCTCCATACTAAAAAAAAAAAAAAAAAACTATTGACACGCGTTAAACTTTAAGCGATTGGCACTAAAAACTTATCTTTGTTCCTCTCTGGAAATCATGCGTAGTTAATTTAATTATAACCATTTAAGTATTACGTTTTTCCTAACTAATTTACATTGTGAAGGGTAAGCAGATCCTAATCACTGCATCACCTCGCTTCCAGCTTAGGTTTACCCCTACTATGGAGCAAGAGCACTGAAGAAAGGAAGATTTTGATAATTCACATAGGGTTACTATAAATCAGCAGGGTTACTAAAATAAAATTATTTACGCCAAAAATGAGACGACAGCGCCAGATTCCCCATTATCGAACTATCCCTTGAAGAAATTTGATGCTTGCTTCAGAGAAGCCTTCATTCAAAATTATCATTACAATTACTATTAAAGTTACTGTTATATGGCACCAAACTTTTATAACAATGAGTTTCCTATTGTCGCGTAGATGAAGATAGCGAAGACAATGTGAAAGCCAAATGAAGCGAATACTCGTTTGTCTCAACTCGAGATCTTTATTCAGAACCACGAATGAACATTACATCTCCTTATATACAACTTGAGAAAGTGCTGGAACTTTCCAGACTTGGAAAAATACAGAAATTAATAGAAGATTCGAGAAAATACGGGAAACAGTAGAAACGAAATTTTAGTAAAATTCACTTTTTCCTAGTCGGGATTTGAACTCGGGTCGCTCGTGTGGGAGGCGAGAATTCTACCACTGAGCCACCGTTATCCGCGGATGAAAAGTGCGAACTTCGCTACAAAATCATTTAATAGGGAAATTGCATAAAATTTACTGTTTTTTGCCCATAACTTTTTTTCTAAAGAACAAATATGGTCAAACAAAGTAATGGGACCTAAGTTGAGCCATCCCCTATCCATTAAAAAAAGAATCATCAAAATCGGTTCACTAGGTGAGACGCTATGAGTGGACAAACAAAAAAAAAAAACATACATACGGTATGAATTGATAACCGCCTCCTTTTTGAAGTCGGTTAAAAATACTATGTAGGGAGGAAAAAATCTTTTCGCCCTGTTTTCGTAGTCCCGCAGTGACGGTGCAGAGTATTCTGAAAATATAAAACTACTTTAATGCTACTGTGGACTAGATTTCCTAACAATCTGAGTTTTGAATTAATATATAAACGCACATGTTAATAAATTTTCATTCTGGTAATGTAAATCAGACAAAGGGTAGAATTGTTAACAAAACGATGTCATGTGATGCCGATTAGGACTCTTCCTGTAATGTATACATTGAGCTTCTTGCGGAGTAAGAAAACGTAACATGCATCGACCGGGAATCGAACCCGGTCCGCCCGCGTGGCAGGTGAGCATTCTACCTCTGAACCACCGATGCTACAAGAGGCCATCATTTTTGAAAAAGTCACGGATGATTTATAAGCGCTAAGTTTCTAACCAACGCCTTTATATTTCATAATGAGGGTGTATCGAAAAATGTGTTCCGTACAGTAGTTTTAGAGACCCTTTTCCACTCTTACCTTAGTTTTTATTCACTACGTATACTGAATTCGAATGAATTCGCTCGAAGTCAAAACTTAGAATCATAAAAGTTACTGCGTCGGCCGGGAGTCGAACCCGGGTCAACTGCTTGGAAGGCAGCTATGCTAACCGTTATACCACTGACGCCACACCCGACGTCGAAAATTTAAGCGCTTCATGAATTTTTTTAAATCAAAATGTGTGCTTATATTCAATCCAAAGTAATGGATATTAAACTTTCCTCCAAATCAAAATTTCATCAGTCGACGAGCCATTTCAGTATAAATAGTACTTTCGGAACTGATGTGATATACCCCACCCTTGGCGACTTTTTCCTGTTGGCGCCAAAAAAGCGTCGCCAAAAAAACGATGTATGACGACATATGTCTTACATCGTTCTGAGCGATGCTTTTTTTTAGCGCCAACAGGAAAAAATCAGATAAAAAAACATGATCAAAGCACTTCAGAACACAATATGTATAAAAACAACATAAAAGCACAACAAAAAACATCACGAATATATGTTTCAAAAATGTACAGGGCCGGGGTTTTTTTAAACATATTAAAATACAATGAAATAAATTGTTGTATTAATTACAAGTCGAAATTAATGCATTAATTTTTTTTTTCATCATTTCTCCGGGATACGGGCCCTCGGTCTCGCCAGGACCTCACTCCACTCGGTCCGTTATCCCTCCGACTGTTAATATACATTACAGTCGGAGTATGGTCACAGTTATGTATATTTTCATGGAGACACCCAAGGGTGGCTCCTTCCGTTCAGTGTACAATAATGACACAGTTTTAAGTGTGAAATATGCACCATTATTGTGCAGATTTATTAATAAAATTCAGCATTTTTAAGAGTACAACCGAAAGAACTTTCAATTGTTAACATAAAATTCAGTACCTAAAGGAGGCACGTTAATAGAATGTCTAAATAATTCGTGGCATCGATAAGAATTAACTTTTAGAACAAAATAACCGTACTATTTCTGTAAAATTGATTTACATACAGTAAAAATAAAGTTAAAAACTACAAGAACCCCTCAAGGATTTGTAAAAACGAAGAATTTTGGAAGTGAGAGGTTTTTTTTTGAATTCTAAAATAAAGAACTTACCTTTTTATATGTTATAAATATTCACACTCAGTCTAAGACAATACATCATATGACAATGGCACGTTACAGATACACACCACGTTGGAGTTAACTTTTAATTAACCTTCAAGTTTGAAGAAACTGGCATTTTCTAATGTTTTTACTTCAAAACACAACTACTGAATTTAAACTAACACAAAATAAGCATTCCTGTAAGGTATATTGCACGAAACAACACCACGTATCTCTCCTGCGGGAAACCCAAACAACCCAAGTAAACAAGTTTGAACAGATCTGTAAGATTGCCTTCGGGTTGCTAAACACAGGTTAGTTTGGCCAGGGATGCCATGCATAAAAAATTATCGCCTCATTTGCGAGAAAAATATTTTAATTTTGTGCAAAAAAAATCGAATGTCGCCAAATGGGGGGGTATATCACATCTGTACCGTACTTTCTCTTTGTCAGTTTTACAAAGTATAACCGCAAAATAAGAATGAAATCATACTTTCTAGGCATTAAAACAATATATCTTCATCTTTTTTTTTAAATAGTTTTATAGGGTAAAAAAGTTTCAGACTATAATTCGGTGAACAAACGAATCCTTTCGTCACAAGAATGTTGTATCAGAAAAACTTGTAATACATAGCGATAAGAGGCGCAAGATTATTTGAGCTGTTCATTCCGGCGTCAGAAAAAGAGAAGTGCATCGGCCGGGAATCGAACCCGGGCCGCCCGCGTGGCAGGCGAGCATTCTACCACTGAACCACCGATGCTACGGAAATCATTCATTTTCGAAAGCGTCGTGTATACAGACCCTAATATTAAGCGATATCTTTTTAGCAAGAAACATGTCGAGAAAAATAAAAATTCCCAGAAAGCGGCTCAGTAACTATTTTTAGATTGATTAAATTTACAGTTAATCATTGTTCCCGCATGTATTTATTCGCAGCTTAAACAGCAAAACACAAAAACCGCTGCGTCGGGCGGGAGTCGAACCCGGGTCAACTGCTTGGATAGCAGCTATGCTAACCGTTATACCACCGACGCCTTAGCTGAGAAGGGGAACTGAAAAACTTTTTGATATCAGTAAAATTGAAATATATCTCCTTTTGTAACTTCCGAAAGAGTTCGGAAACAGACGGCTCGTCTCATGTCATTATTAATATCTCAGTTTCAGTTTAGTTCAAAGTTTTCCGGAGCACGAGAGAGAAAACACAATGTAGGGAGGAAAAAATCTTTTCGCCCTGTTTTCGTAGTACCGCAGTGACGGTGCAGAGTATCCTGAAAATATAAAACTACTCTAATGCTACTGTGGACTAGATTTCCTAACAATCTGAGTTTTGAATTAATATATAAACGCACATGTTAATAAATTTTCATTCTGGTAAGAGAAATCAGACAAAGGGTAGAATTGTTAACAAAACGATGTCATGTGATGCCGATCAGAACTCTTCCTGTAATGTATACATTGAGGTTCTTGCGGAGTAAGAAAGCGTAACATGCTTCGGCCGGGAATCGAACCCGGACCGCCCGCGTGGCAGGCGAGCATTCTACTACTGAACCACCGATGCTACAGGAGGCCATCATTTTTGAAAAAGTCACGGATGATTTATAAGCGCTAAATTTCTAACCAACGCCTTTATGTTTCATAATGAGGGGGTATTAAAAAATGTGTTCCGTGCAGTAGTTTTAGAGACCCTTTTCCACTCTTACCTTAGTTTTTATTCATTGCGTATACTGAATTCGAATGAATTCACTCGAAGTCAAAACTTAGAATCATAAAAGTTTTTGCGTCGGCCGGGAGTCGTACCCGGGTCAACTGCATGGAAGGCAGCTATGCTAACCGTTATACCACCGACGCTACACCTGACGTCGAAAATTTAAGCGCTTCATGATTCTATTTTAATCAAAATGTGTGCTTATATTCAATCCAAAATAATGGATATTAAACTTTCCTCCAAATCAAAATTTCAACAGTCGACGAGCCATTTCAGTATAATTAGTACTTTTTCTTTGTCAGTTTTGCAAAGTATAACCGCAAAATAAGAATGAAATCATAACTTCTAGGCATTAAAACAATATATCTTCCCCTTTTTTTTAAATAGTTATATAGGGTAAAAAACCTATAAAAATTTCAGACTATAATTCAGTGAACAAACGAATCCCTTCGTCACAAGAATGTTATATCAGAAAAACTTGTAATACATAGCGATAAGAGGCGCAAGATTGTATTTGAGCTGTTCATTCCGGCGTCAGAAAAAGAGGAGTGCATCGGCCGGGAATCGAACCCGGCCCGCCCGCGTGGCAGGCGAGCATTCTACCACTGAACCACCAATGCTACGGAAATCACTCATTTTCGAAAGCGTGGTGTATACAGACCCTAATATTAAGCGATATCTTTTTAGCAAGAAACATATCGAGAAAAATAAAAAGTCCGAGAAAGTGGCTCAGTAACTATTTTTAGATTGATTAAATTTACAGTTAATCATTGTTCCCGCATGTATTTATTCGCAGCTTAAACAGCAAAACACAAAAACCGCTGCGTCGGCCGGGAGTCGAACCCGGGACAACTGCTTGGAGGCAGCTATGCTAACCGTTATACCACCAACGGCTTGATTGAGAAGAGGAACTGAAAAACTTTTTGATATCAGTAAAACTGAAATATATCTCCTTTTGTAACTTCCGAAAGAGTTCGGAAACAGACGGCTCGTCTCATGTCATTATTAATATCTCTGTTTCAGTTTAGTTCAAAGGTTTTCCGGAGCATGAGAGAGAAAACACTATGTAGGGAAGAAAAAATCTTTTCGCCCTGTTTTCGTAGTCCCGCAGTGACGGTGCAGAGTATTCTGAAAATATAAAACTACTCTAATGCTACTGTGGACTAGATTTCCTAACAATCTGAGTTTTGAATTAATATATAAACGCACATGTTAATAAATTTTCATTCTGGTAAAGTAAATGAGACAAAGGGTAGAATTGTTAACAAAACGATGTCATGGGATGCCGATTAGGACTCTTCCTGTAATGTATACATTGAGCTTCTTGCGGAGTAAGAAAATGTAACATGCATCGACCGGGAATCGAACCCGGACCGCCCGCGTGGCAGGTGAGCATTCTACCTCTGAACCACCGATGCTACAAGAGGCCATCATTTTTGAAAAAGTCACGGATGGTTTATAAGCGCGAAGTTTCTAACCAACGCCTTTATATTTCATAATGAGGGTGTATCGAAAAACGTGTTCCGTTCAGTAGTTTTAGAGACCCTTTTCCACTCTTTCCCTCGTTTTTATTCACTGCGTATACTGAATTCGAATGAATTCACTCGAAGTCAAACCTTAGAATCATAAAAGTTTTTGCGTCGGCCGGGAGTCGAACCCGGGTCAAATGCTTGGAAGTCAGCTATGCTAACCGTTATCCCACTGACGCCACACCCGACGTCGAAAATTTAAGCGCTTCATGAATTTTTTTAAATCAAAGTGTGTGCTTATATTCAATCCAAAGTAATGGATATTCAACTTTCCTCCAAATCAAAATTTCATCAGTCGACGAGCCATTTCAGTATAAATAGTACTTTCGGAACTGATGTGATATACCCCACCCTTGGCGACTTTTTCCTGTCGGCGCCAAGAAAGCGTCGCCAAAAAAACGATGTATGACGACATATGTCTTACATCGTTCTGAGCGATGCTTTTTTTTAGCGCCAACAGGAAAAAATCAGATAAAAAAACATGATCAAAGCACTTCAGAACACAATATGTTTAAAAACAACATAAAAGCACAACAAAAAACATCACGAATATATGCTTCAAAAATGTACAGGGCCGGGGTTTTTTGTAAACATATTAAAATACATTGAAATAAATTATTGTATTAATTACAAGTCGAAATTAATGCATTAATTTTTTTTTCATCATTTCTCCGGGATACGGGCCCTCGGTCTCATAGTACTTTCGTAATGAGACCTCGGCTCGCCGGCCCTGCCTCGGTCTCATTACGAAAGTACTATGAGACCTCTGTCTCGCCAGGACCTCACTCCACTCGGTCCGTTATCCCTCCGACTGTTAATATACATTACAGTCGGAGTATGGTCACAGTTATGTATATTTTCATGGAGACACCCAAGGGTGGCTCCTTCCGTTCAGTGTACAATAATGACACAGTTTTAAGTGTGAAATATGCACCATTATTGTGCAGATTTATTAATAAAATTCAGCATTTTTAAGAGTACAACCGAAAGAACTTTCAATTGTTAACATAAAATTCAGTACCTAAAGGAGGCACGTTAATAGAATGTCTAAATAATTCGTGGCATCGATAAGAATTAACTTTTAGAACAAAATAACCGTACTATTTCTGTAAAATTGATTTACATACAGTAAAAATAAAGTTAAAAACTACAAGAACCCCTCAAGGATTTGTAAAAACGAAGAATTTTGGAAGTGAGAGGTTTTTTTTTGAATTCTAAAATAAAGAACTTACCTTTTTATATGTTATAAATATTCACACTCAGTCTAAGACAATACATCATATGACAATGGCACGTTACAGATACACACCACGTTGGAGTTAACTTTTAATTAACCTTCAAGTTTGAAGAAACTGGCATTTTCTAATGTTTTTACTTCAAAACACAACTACTGAATTTAAACTAACACAAAATTAGCATTCCTGTAAGGTATATTGCACGAAACAACACCACGTATCTCTCCTGCGTGAAACCCAAACAACCCAAGTAAACAAGTTTGAACAGATCTGTAAGATTGCCTTCGGGTTGCTAAACACAGGTTAGTTTGGCCAGGGATGCCATGCATAAAAAATTATCGCCTCATTTGCGAGAAAAATATTTTGATTTTGTGCAAAAAAATCGAATGTCGCCAAATGGGGGGGTATATCACATCTGTACCGTACTTTCTCTTTGTCAGTTTTACAAAGTATAACCGCAAAATAAGAATGAAATCATACTTTCTAGGCATTAAAACAATATATCTTCCCCTTTTTTTTAAAATAGTTTTATAGGGTAAAAAAGTTTCAGACTATAATTCGGTGAACAAACGAATCCTTTCGTCACAAGAATGTTGTATCAGAAAAACTTGCAGAACATAGCGATAAGAGGCGCAAGATTATATTTGAGCTGTTCATTCCGGCGTCAGAAAAAGAGAAGTGCATCGGCCGGGAATCGAACCCGGGCCGCCCTCGTGGCAGGCGAGCATTCTACCACTGAACCACCGATTCTACAAGAGGCCATCATTTTTGAAAAAGTCACGGATGATTTATAAGCGCTAAATTTCTAACCAACGCCTTTATGTTTCATAATGAGGGGGTATCAAAAAATGTGTTCCGTCCAGTAGTTTTAGAGACCCTTTTCCACTCTTACCTTAGTTTTTATTCACTGCGTATACTGAATTCGAATGAATTCACTCGAAGTCAAAACTTAGAATCATAAAAGTTTTTGCGTCGGCCGGGAGTCGAACCCGGGTCAACTGCATGGAAGGCAGCTATGCTAACCGTTATACCACCGACGCTACACCTGACGTCGAAAATTTAAGCGCTTCATGATTCTATTTTAATCAAAATGTGTGCTTATATTCAATCCAAAATAATGGATATTAAACTTTCCTCCAAATCAAAATTTCATCAGTCGACGAGCCATTTCAGTATAATTAGTACTTTTTCTTTGTCAGTTTTGCAAAGTATAACCGCAAAATAAGAATGAAATCATAACTTCTAGGCATTAAAACAATATATCTTCCCCCTTTTTTTAAATAGTTATATAGGTTAAAAAACCTATAAAAAGTTTCAGACTATAATTCAGTGAACAAACAAATCCTTTCGTCACAAGAATGTTATATCAGAAAAACTTGTAATACATAGCGATAAGAGGCGCAAGATTGTATTTGAGCTGTTCATTCCGGCGTCCGAAAAGAGGAGTGCATCGGCCGGGAATCGAACCCGGGAAGCCCGCGTGGCTGGCGAGCATTCTACCACTGAACCACCGATGCTACGGAAATCATTCATTTTCGAAAGCGTCGTGTATACAGACCCTAATATTAAGCGATATCTTTTTAGCAAGAAACATATCGAGAAAAATAAAAACTGCGAAAAAGCGGCTCAGTAACTATTTTTAGATTCATTAAATTTACAGTTAATCATTGTTCCCGCATGTATTTATTCGCAGCTTAAACAGCAAAACACAAAAACCGCTGCGTCGGCCGGGAGTCGAACCCGGGTCAACTGCTTGGAGGCAGCTATGCTAACCGTTATACCACCAACGCCTTGATTGAGAATAGGAACTGAAAAACTTTTTGATATCAGTAAAATTGAAATATATCTCCTTTCGTAACTTCCGAAAGAGTTCGGAAACAGACGGCTCGTCTCATGTCATTACCTTTAGGCTACGGCAACTATACAATTATCTTTTCCCTCTCCCTACGGCTCAAAGCTTTCTTAGTTCCTTCCCCCCCGAATAGGACAGCATAAAGGGGGCGATGTCCACTTCGACCGTTGAGCTCTCCGCAATACAGGGTTACTATAGTGGGACACTATACTTGACTAGTCATCACTTATTCAATGGTTTGAAAATAATTTTTTTCCCTCCTTGTTCCTTATGGGGTTCTCTAGGTTTAGATTTTCTGTAAGTATATTTGGTTCAGTTTTAAAATTGAAATCACTGAAATAACGCTTCTCATCTAACCTAAGGCTAACGACAACAAAATAATAAATATCAAACTCTATTTGTGAGGTAGACCACTGGATTCAATAAATGCCAGATGTCCTTATCTATGCGCTAAAATGCGGAGGTAAATAGCGTTCAACTGAGACCAAAGCCATTGTAAATACAATGTAGAATACCTTAGATTCAAGGGAGGCAACTTTGCTTTTCAGCTTGGCTATTCAGAAAAATGATGACACTAATACGTGTGTCCAAGAAAGAATCCACAATAATAGCGAACAATTCCTTGCTCTGCTTTTCTGAGCAGGTGCAAGCGGAATATGCCTGAACACCGTATTCATTTACATAAAGAACGTTAGCGCTTATCTATGTTTTAGAGCATGCAAGGCACCCTTTTTTGTATATGAAGCTGGCGTTTCAAAGTCAATCACTGTCGAGTGAGATAATATGGAGAGACAGCCTACAAATCCCCTGATATCCCCATTCACTCTTTCTTCTAATTGTGGTTGAAATAACTCTAGTAATTGTTGAAGGATTAAGTTCCGCTCCCTTCACAATGCACAAGAAAAATATCTGGGCAAATTTGTTTTAGATTCCAAGTCTTTCCTCTTTTCAACATTTCCTATTTATGTACTATCTTTATAATACATTTTCACTACCCAGTACGTTGTTATTTGTGAGTAAGAGAAGATAAGTAAAAAAAAAATACGCATGAGTAAACAGAAAACCAACCTCTTTCTTCCATTTTTTACTGGCATAAACAGTTCCAAATGTAAGAATTAATTAACAGAAAAAAAAATAAACAGACATTAGACTCTCATTGAAAACTGAGTAAGATATATCAGGTGCTCTTATAAATCTTTTCACTTAACCTCTTTTTTTTTTTTTTTTTTTTTTGCGCAAGGAAGAAAGAGGAGCAACCGACTTTGACTTAAAAACTAACATTTTAAGCCCCTTAAATACAAACAGGGGGAAAACTGAATGCACAAATTTATACTTTATTAACTGCTTTATAAGGTCATAACGTTTAAGAATTCCTAAGTTGAACATAAAATTAAAAAATTCAGCGAAAAAAAAAAATCCTCGTAAACGTGCCCCGGTGTACCATACTTATTTTGTTTCATTCAGCATATCCTTAGTCCTTTTGACTTTCTACTGAAATAATATTTGCTATAGACAAAATATCAAGGAAATACATTTATATTTTCTAAAACATCAAAATTAAGTTTTTATGCTTTTCACTCAATAAGTGAACAATTAGATAGATTTTGAGGCGTAGCGAAGGGGGGGGGGGGGGGATAAAAACACCCCTCAGAGCCCTTGATTTTAACATTCTTGCCATCCCTAGTGCAATAACTTTTACATATGAAAAGGCTCGTTTTGAACAGAAAACCCCCTCCAGAAGATAATTCTGGCTGTGCTAGTGACTGTTTTTATATATAAAAAAAAAAAAATGAGCATTTAGTCTAACTTTCAATTTTCAAACCAAAAGATTCACGACAAAAATTCTTAATTGGACCTCTCTTTCAAATTTATTGATTTTAGAATGTTTTCCATGTTTTGTTGAAACGGTATTACAAATAATTTTCAGTTAAAATGTAAATAAAGAAATAAATGAAACGTGGCAAATCGCAAATTGATAAGTTGTTTCTTATTCAGCATGATATTCATTTTCGAAAAGTTAGCAAAATAAGATATGCTTTTCAAGTGTTTAATTATTTTTATAAAACCATAACAAAAGAAATATTTTGGAGAATGATGTTTCTTGCGCTCTGCTCCTTAAATATCTACACTGCTTAAACTAAATAGGTGTTTTGTACTCAGTAAAATATGCTGTTAATATTTATAGGAAGCCTTACTATTGGGTTATTAAACAGAAAAAGGCTATCAAAAATTTTTCTTTCCTTCAAGTATTTTACTTCTGCTTAACTTTCTCCCCTCTTTTTCGAAACTTCGCCACACATTCCTTCACTGGGAACAAAACTATGCCAAACGCCTCTGATTGACAGACCCCCAAAAGGGGTGTAGTGCGTTTCATTCATTTTCTCCCTGCGTAGGCGTGTGTGAAAGGATTATCAACTGCGGGAAGTAACTGGAGGGGGAAGGGAAGGACTGGTACAGACGTTGTACCACAGCCGTAGGAAGAGAGCACTTTTTGTCGGTACAGCATATGTACCGCCGTTGGCTACTCTTCCTGTAATGTATACATTGAGCTTCTTGCGGAGTAAGAAAACGTAACATGCATCGGCCGGGAATCGAGCCCGGGCCGCCCGCGTGGCAGGCGAGCATTCTACCACTGAACCACCGATGCCACAAGAGGGCATCATTTTTAAAAAAGCCACCTATGATTTATAAGCGCTAAGTTTCTAACCAACGCCTTTATATTTCATAATGAGATTGTATCGAAAAATGTGTTCCGTCCAGTAGTTTTAGAGACCCTTTTCCACTCTTACCTTAGTTTTTATTCACTGCGTATACTGAATTCGAATGAATTCACTCGAAGTCAAAACTTAGAATCATAAAAGTTACTGCGCCGGCCGGGAGTCGATCCCGGGTCAACTGCTTGGAAGGCAGCTATGCTAACCGTTACACCACCGACGCCACACCCGACATCGACAATTTAAGCGCTTCATGATTTTATTTTAATCAAAATGTGTGCTTATATTCAATCCAAAATTATGGATATTAAACTTTCCTCCAAATCAAAATTTCATCAGTCGACGAGCCATTTCAGTATAATTAGTACTTTTTCTTTATCAGTTTTGCAAAGTATAACCGCAAAATAAGAATGAAATCATAACTTCTAGGCATTAAAACAATATATCTTTCCCTTTTTTTTTAAATAGTTGTATAGCGTAAAAAAGTTTCAGACTATAATTCAGTGAACAAACGAATCCTTTCGTCACAAGAATGATACATCAGAAAAACTTGCAATACATAGCGATAAGAGACGCAAGATTGTATTCGAACTGTTCATTCCGGCGTCAAAAAAAGAGGCGTGCATCGGCCGGGAATCGACCCCGGGCCGCCCGCATGGCAGGCGAGCATTCTATCACTGAACTACCGATGCTACGGAAATCATTCATTTTCGAAAGCGTCGTGTATACAGACCCTAATATTAAGCGATATCTTTTTAACAAAAAACATATCGAGAAAAATAAAAACTCCCAAAAAGCGGCTCAGTAACTATTTTTAGACTGATTTAATTTACAGTTAATCATTGTTCCCGCATGTATTTATTCGCAACTTAAACAGCAAAACAAAAAAACCGCTGCGTCGGCCGGGAGTCGAACCCGAGTCAACTGCTTGGGAAGGCAGCTATGCTAACCGTTATCCCACCGACGCCTTGACTGAGAAGGGGAACTGAAAAACTTTTTGATATCAGTAAAATTGAAATATATCTCCTTTTGTAACTTCCGAAAGAGTTCGGAAACAGACGGCTCTTCTCATGTCATTATTAATATCTCAGTTTCAGTTTAGATCAAAGGTTTTCTGGAGCATGAGAGAGAAAATACTATGTAGGGAGGAAAAAATCTTTTCGCCCTGTTTTCGTAGTCCCGCAGTGACGGTGCAGCGTATTCTGAAAATATAAAACTACTCTAATGCT
This sequence comes from Uloborus diversus, assembly GCF_026930045.1. Taxonomy (NCBI): domain Eukaryota; kingdom Metazoa; phylum Arthropoda; class Arachnida; order Araneae; family Uloboridae; genus Uloborus; species Uloborus diversus. Next base: position 110,304,038 of record NC_072737.1, on the reverse strand, counting down.
ACTGCGGACTAGATTTCCTAACAATCTGAGTTTTGAATTAATATATAAATGCACATGTTAATAAATTTTCATTCTGGTAAGGTAAATCAGACAAAGGGTAGAATTGTTAACAATACAATGTCATGTGATGCCGATTAGGACTCTTTCTGTAATGTATACATTGAGCTTCTTGCGGAGTAAGAAAACGTAACATGCATCGGCCGGGAATCGAACCCGGGCCGCCCGCGTGGCAGACGAGCATTCTACCACTGAACCACCGATGCTACACGAGGCCATCATTTTTGAAAAAGTCACGGATGATTAATAAGCGCTAAGTTTTTAACCGTCGCCTTTTTATTTCATAATGAGGGTGTAGCGAAAAATGTGTCCCGCCCAGTAGTTTTAGAGACCCTTTTCCACTATTACCTTAGTCTTTATTCACTGCGTATATATTTGGATAAATTCACTCGAAGTCAAAACTTAGAATTATAAATGTTGCTGCGTCGGCCGGGAGTCGAACCCGGGGTCAACTGCTTGGAAGGCAGCTATGCTAACCGTTATACCACCGACGCCACAATCGACGCCGAAAATTTAAGCGCTTCGTGATTTTATTTTAATTGAAATGTGTGCTCATATTGAGTCCAAAATAATGGACATTAAACTTTTCTCCAAATCAATGTTTCATCGGTCGACGAGCCATTTCCATATAATTAGCACTTTTTCTATGTCAGTTTTGCAAAGTATATTAACTCAAAATAAGAGTGAAATCATAACTTCTAGTAATTAAAACAATATCACTACCCTTTTTTACTTCCTTTTACAAAAAAGGAAGTATTGTATTCGCGAAAAAATTTTCACTCAAAAATCGCCCTTAATTTCCATTTTGCTCACCCCCAAATGAATGTTGAGTTTTTTTTTCGATTCGACCACATGCGGAAAAGTGCCTAAGAATGTATAGACACGCGAAATATCCATTTTGACCATCACCGAGGTAATTACAACGACTTTTCTCGTGACGTCTGTATGTATGTGCGTATGTGTGTATGTGCGTATGTGCGTATGTGCGTATGTATCTCGCATAACTCAAAAATGGTATGTCCTAGAAAGTTGAAATTTGGTACATAGACTCGTAGTGGGGTCTAGTTGTGCACCTCCTATTTTGGTTGCATTCGGGTGTTTCTAAAGGGGTCTTTTGCACCTTTTTGGGGGGAAATCATTGTTAATTTCGATGCAAACTCAAGTGGTGTTATAATTTGGCGGTCACTTGGCGATATATCGCCAGTCTTTTGGTTGCCAAGTTTTGTCGCCAACTTGGCGAAAAATTTGGCGATTTTTTTTTTTTTTTTTAAATCTGCTTTCAATGTGGCCATTGCTAGTGATATTTAAAGAGTTAGAGAGAGAATCCCATTAAAATTGCAATAATAGGGAAATAGCATTAAATTGGTGTAAAAGGAAGTCATGTGATGCACACATCAGCTCGTTTTAAATAGTTGTACTGTATAGGGTAAAACTTACTTTCTATATCCTACCGAAACATAGAAATGAAATTTATTTTGCAATTTCAGTGCAAAAATCAACTAAACTAAACACCGAATTATAATATAAACACTGATTTAAATTACTATATGATGAATTATTTTAAATACCTAACTAATTATAAATGATCTCTTAATTTTTAATAACCTTTTGAAGTTGGAGCCTCCCATAAACAACTACATAACGTAACTGACAACCCACCAAATCCTGAATTAAACAATAATTTAACTATACACGAAATTAGTCTTTAAAACTAAACGTACTCAGTTCCGTTAGGTAGTAGTTTGTAGGAGGCCCCGACATCAAAAGGACAAAAGGATATTAAAAATTAAGAGATCGTATATAATTAGTTCGGTATTTAAAATAATTCATCGTATAGTAATTTAAATCAGTGTTTATTTTAAAATTCGGTGCTTAGTTTAGTTGATTTTTGTACTGGAATTGAAAAATAAATTTCATTTCAATGATTGGGTAGGATATAGAATGCAAGTGTAATCAGTTATTTTTTGCTTTTTAGTTCCTGGTTATTTTTTTAAGGCGGTTTTTTTTTTTTCATTTAAAAGAAATTCATTTTTTGCTTTTTAGTGGTGTAAATAACACGGCGAGCGTCTCGGAGACTTCCGACAAAAAAAAAAAAAAAAAAAAAAAAAAAAAAAAAAAAAAACGAAATCGCTTTAAGTTTTTATTTGTAAACTTGTAAATTTTAGAATTGTAATATTGTAAATTGTAATTTATGTTTCGCAATTATTGTCATGTAACTCGTGATAAAAGTCGCATGTTTCTTCACATGGCCCCACTATAGATGAAAATTAAAAATTCCACTAGAATGAATTTTATGTTTGCTTCAGAGAATCCTTAATTCAAAATTTTCACTATCGTTACTCTTAATAATATATATTTTTAGTACTTTCTTTAACTATAGGTAAAGAAAATATAAACCTTTGTTTTATGTCCTTTGTTTATCAATGGGTTTTATATTTTACCGTTTGTGAGGGAAATTGCATGAAATTTATTGTTTTACCCTTAACTTTTCCCTAAAGAACAAATAGGGTAAATCAAAGATTTGGAATCTAAGTTAGACCACCCCTAAACAAGGATAAAAACCGGTTTACTAAGTGAGACGATATGCAAAGTTAATAAAGTACAAATCGATTTAAATGTGAGTATGATATTTGAAGAGTTCCATCAATTTCATCAAACCTGAACTTGATTCACATTAGACCGTTCAAACAAAAAAAAAAGACTTTTCCTTATCGGTACAGGCAGGGGCGAGCACAGAAATTTTGGAGCCCAACCCAAATGACTTTTCCGGGCCCCTCTCCATATTTTTTACTCCTATATTTCACCGCTAGTTATAAAAATATTGGGCCCCCTCCAGGCTTGGGCCCGGGCCAACAGGTGTCCCTCCTCCCTCCCTGTGCACGCCCCTGGGTACAGGTGTCTTCGAGTCATTTTTGAAAAAGTTACGGATGATTTATAAGTGCTAAGTTTCTTACCGTCGCCTTTTTATTTCATGATGAGGGTGTAGTGAAAAATGTGTCTCGTTCAGTAATTTTAGAGACCTTTTCCACTGTTGTCTTAGTTTTTTACCCGACTGCCCATGCGCGACGCAAAGGAGGGTAACGTGTTTATCAGTCTATGTATGTATGTCCGTTTCTATGTGGCGTTCTACAGGCTAAACGCCTTGGCCAATTTTGGTAATTCTTACGTCAATCGATTTGTCTTAACCTTGGGTGTGTCACTAAACACATGACAGTAATCAAAAGTTCCATTTGAAAAACCAGTTGCCATTTTGTCAGTTGGTGATCGGCGCACGCTGGTTGTCGCGCACTGTGTCGCACGCTACCAGCGTGCGACAAATGCAGGTAGTTTTCGTTGCCTGAATTATTTTGTTTACTAAGTCTACTAATTGAGGTTTCAATGACCAAGTGGTCTAAGCGGATGCTTCTCCCACTTGAAGCGGTTGGTCAAGACACCCTCGCTCCGGATGTACTTTCCCCTCTTTCTGATGTAAATTCTTTCATGTGTTCTTTATATGTATTCTGTACTGCAATAAAAAATATATTATGCGTAACGAAGGCAAGACACTCAGATTGTAGTCCTCATCAAAATAAACCCGTGCAATAAGCACCAAAAGAAAGAAAGTCTACTAATTCAATTTTCATCTCTAACACGGGGCCGTGGTAGCCCGATCGGTAGAGTGTCGGATTCGGGGCCGGAGGATCCTGGGTTCGAACCTCGATGGTCGAAGACCCACCGTCGTCATTAAAAGGGACTGGACGACGTTAAATATGCTCGTGGTCTCAATGTCCTCCAAGTGAAACGATACCTCTGGGGGTGCTAGCACCAGGTAGCTATTAGCTCCTGCACTAGTTCTAAATTCTCATAAACTGTTCGATCCGGTGATGGTGCTGCCATCTATCGGTACATAAAATATTGGAGGCAAGGCACTTAGTATGCAGTCCTCGACATAAATACAGTTGTAGTCAGTTGTGACTCTGAATAGGAATAGGAATAGGATCTCTAACATGTTGCGTTTGTTTTTGCATTGATTCATGGGACTGAGTTTCGCGACATGTACTTTCTTGCCAGGTTTTTTTAGTTTTGCGAGAAAGATTTGGCTTACGACGTTTCCGATTTCGCGTCATCATGAGTTATACAGGCTGTTTATATAGCTGTGTTGGGGTTGACTTACGTTCGAGCATTGTTGCTGAAGGTCAAGCACATGTAGCTTTAAGCCGAGTTAGGTCCCTAGAGGGACTAATTATCAGTAGTTTAGACCACCGCAAGTTACTTAATAAACCTCACGATACAAACAAACTCTCTCAATGAAATGACAAGATTGCGAAATGTACTGTCTTATAATCATAATAACTAAGTCAATGAAAATTAACAAAAAAGTGTAAAATAAAAAATTATGAAATAAAAACAAAAAACCCGACTGCGTAAAAACCAAAAAAACTAAAAAGAAAAATGTATAAGCCCTGTAGTTTAGAATGTTATTAAGTACTACTGAATAACTACCTCGTTGAAATAGTTTTATAACCGTACACAGGATAAGACAAATCAAAAATTCAAAAGCAGAATAGAAGGATCTACAGTCGGGGCTCATTCAAATTTTACGAGGTTCCTTGAATCAAAAAGGAATCGGCCTCGACTGTTGATCTTTCTATTCTGCTTTTGAATTTTTGATTTGTCTTATCTGTGTGCGGTTATAAAACTATTTCAACCGTGTAGTTATTCAGTAGTACTTAATAACATTCTAAGCTACAGGGCTTATACATTTTTCTTTTCAGTTTCTTTCGTATTTACGCAATCGGGTTTTTTTGTTTTTATTTCATAATTTTTTACTATTCACTACGTATATATTCGGATATATTTATTCTCAGCCAAAACTTAGAAGCCTAAAGAAAAAACGCGTCGACCGAGAGTCGAACCTGGGTTAACTGCTTGGAAGGCAGCTATGCTAACCGTTATACCACCGACGTCCGACTTGTCGCCAAAAAATTTAAGAACCATTGTCTATAAGGATCAGGCAGGTTGTGATTGTTGGGATTTTTAATTTTTTATATTTTCACATATGTTGTTCCTTATCATAAATGTAATGTAAATCCGAAATTTGAGCTTTGTCTTACTCGCTGTTTTTGAGAAAACAATTTTTTTTGTTTAGGGGGCGTGGCACATTTTTGCTGGTTTTTCAAATTTGCAGATTTTAATAAGCTTGTTGCTTGAAGCGCCCTTATAATGACATGGATTTTTTAATTCCATATTACTATATGGTCTTGTTAGATACTGTTACAGCTGTCAAATCGGTGACACTACGAGGGCGACGCCCACAAACTCCGTTTAAAAATGACCGAAAATGAATTTTTTTTCTATGTTCAAGGCCAATTTTCTCAAAGCGCCTTCATGATGACACCAACATTTTTAGATCATTTTCTAGCCACACTTACATACATCAAAAATATGTATCAAAATCGGTGTCACTATAAGGGCGACAGAAGATATTGGAACTTTTATTCGATAAATTTCACAAAAACACAAATATTTAAAATCTAACTACAACTGTCGCTCTTATAGCAGAGATCTGATATTAAATTTGGTTGATAACCAACATGTTTGTCTAACATTTGCGCAAAAAAAATCGGTGTCACTCTTATTATTTTTGGAAATATAATCGTTCGAAGTTAGTACGTTATAGCGTTTTTACTTCCTTTTACAAAAAAGGAAGTATTGTATTCGCGAAAAAATTTTCACTCAAAAATCGCCCTTAATTTCCATTTTGCTCACCCCCAAATGAATGTTGAGTTTTTTTTTCGATTCGACCACATGCGGAAAAGTGCCTAAGAATGTATAGACACGCGAAATATCCATTTTGACCATCACCGAGGTAATTACAACGACTTTTCTCGTGACGTCTGTATGTATGTGCGTATGTGTGTATGTGCGTATGTGCGTATGTGCGTATGTATCTCGCATAACTCAAAAATGGTATGTCCTAGAAAGTTGAAATTTGGTACATAGACTCGTAGTGGGGTCTAGTTGTGCACCTCCTATTTTGGTTGCATTCGGGTGTTTCTAAAGGGGTCTTTTGCACCTTTTTGGGGGGAAATCATTGTTAATTTCGATGCAAACTCAAGTGGTGTTATAATTTGGCGGTCACTTGGCGATATATCGCCAGTCTTTTGGTTGCCAAGTTTTGTCGCCAACTTGGCGAAAAATTTGGCGATTTTTTTTTTTTTTTTTAAATCTGCTTTCAATGTGGCCATTGCTAGTGATATTTAAAGAGTTAGAGAGAGAATCCCATTAAAATTGCAATAATAGGGAAATAGCATTAAATTGGTGTAAAAGGAAGTCATGTGATGCACACATCAGCTCGTTTAATATTTATTTATTTAATCTTTTCACCTCCAGATAGTTTTTTTGAACATATTTATTTTTAGTTTAATACAAAAATGTGTATCTTTTAACATAAATAGCTTTGAGCAGTAACAGCGTCTTTTCCTTGAATAGAAAATGCCCGTTTTGATATAGGTACAGGCGGATGTATTGTGCATAATATGTCTAGATTATCATACCATACTCATCTTGTTTTTTCGGCCAAACAAATCTATTTATTGCAATTGTTCTTGACATACATTTGACCACAACTTGCAAATGGATTTTATACGAAAGATGTATAGAGAGAAGCTCTTACAAACATCTTATATAAATGCTTCAAATTTTCAACTAATAAATACCCCTGCATTGCCAAAAGTTCAATTTAACGAAATTGGATGGGACCTATCTTTACGAGCTCAGTTCAAGTTCACTTCAAAGCAGAAGGAGTACTTATAAGAACAATTTACGATTGGTGAAAATATTGGGAAAGAACAACTTACCTGTCAAGTTGCACACTAGATGAGAAATGCAGTTCTTAAAGGGGAAAAAACTGTTCGTTGCTTCAGAGTATTGTACTATGAAACAAATCCTATCCCTATTTTTTCGATGGAAGAAACAAAAAAACGAATGCATTCTCAATACATCAAATGAGAATATTGAAGAAAGCGAACATTCAGAATCTGAAACTGAATTTGAGGATAACGTAGACCAAAACGAAGAAAAAATTAAGAATCAAATCAAATCAATTTCAGAAAGACGGTCATCTCTTATTGAAAACTGCTAATTTTGTAGCACTAAAGCATGGGAAAACATGGTATCCCAGAAAAATTGTAGAAGTTGACCATTTGCAAGTTTAGGTTAAATGCATGTCAAGAACATTTGGAATAAATAAATTTGTTTGGCCGGAAAAACAAGACGAGTATTGGTATAATAGTCTAGACATGTTATGCACAATAGATCCACCTGGTACCTATATCAAAACGGGCATTTTCTATTTAAGAAAAACACTCTCTTGCTGCCCAAAGCTGTTTATGTTATAAGGTACACTTCTTTGTATTAAATTAAAAATAAATATGTTCAAAAAAAAATCTGGGTGTGAAAATATTAAATAAATAAATATAAAAAAACGCCATAACGTACTAACTTGGAACGATTATATTTCCAAAAATAATAGGAGCGACACCGATTTTTTTGTGCAAATGTTAGACAAACATGTTGGTTATCAACCTAATGTAGTATCAGATCTCTGCTATGAGGGCGACAGTTGTAGTTAGATTTTAAATATTTGTGTTTTTGTGAAATTTATCGAATAAAAGTTCCAATATCTTCTGGCGTCCTTATAGTGACACCGATTTTGATACATATTTTGATGTATGTAAGTGTGGCTAGAAAATGATCTAAAAATGTTGGTGTCATCATGAAGGCGCTTTGAGAAAATTGGCCTTGAACATAGAAAAAAATTCATTTTTGGTCATTTTTAAACGGAGTTTGTGGGCGTCGCCCTCGTAGTGTCACCGATTTGACAGCTGTAACAGTATCTAACAAGACCATATAGTAATATGGAATTGAAAAATCCATGTCATTATAAGGGCGCTTCAAGCAACAAGCACATTAAAATCTGCAAATTTGAAAAACCAGCAAAAATGTGCCACGCCCCCTAAATTTAAAACTTTAATTCCTCAAAAACGATAAGGCAGACAAAGCTCATATTTTGCACAAACATTACATTTATGATAAGGAACAACATATGTGAAAATAAAAAAAAATAAAAATGTCAACAATCACAAATGCTTTAAACTGCCTGATTCTTACAGACAATGGCTCTTAAGCGCTTCATGATTTTATTTTATTTCCACTTTAAGGTCATCCGCCATTTCTGCGTGGCCAAGTTTTACTTTCTCCCTCTGGCCTTGTCCTTATATTTATGTGAATGTATTGTTGTCATGTTAATGGTTTCCTACCCTATAAACAGGTCCTTATAGCTTGTCTGTACAGTGGAAGTCGGACTTCACACCAAATTACAATACAATTGGAAGAGTGACGCAGTTCACACTAAACTGCCAGCCTAGCTGGCACAAAACAACAACAACAAAAACTTCCCTGTTTTGCTTTCTAATAAATTATATTTTGTTTTCAATTAACTACTTTAACTTTTGAAATGTTATATTTGAATAAAGGTACACTCGAGCCCGGGACAATCAAGAGAGAAAATCGGTTTTGATACAAGGAAAGTAAGCTCGTATAGTTTTGCATGAACTTCTTGTCAAGTCTTTATCAGATCAACCACAGTTTTAATCTTTCTCCTTCATCGACTACAAAATCGAGTATGATTTGATTTATCCACAGTCCCCAAATCGGACACGCGTTCCGTTTTCAGCCGCAGTTGCTAAGCAACATATACTGAAGTGTAAGCGCATGTAAGGGGTACACATATAAACAACTAAATAAATTTCTTCCTCCCTCTCCATTTACGAAGTAAACGCTTGGATTTCTATTCTTCTCCTTGAAGATTCTTTTAACTCAGAAACAATTTTCTTAGAGGCAATAATTAAGACTACCAGGACAATAGCACTTTTGGATGAAAGAGTTACGCGAACTTCAAAGTGCCGCCGGCATATGCAACAACACTTTCGCGTTTATTAGAATTTCGCTGCTCTCTTTTATCGCTAGAAAGAAAAAAGTAATAAAAAGAAGAATTACATAGTTATACTAATTCAATATAAATTAAACTTTGCATTTTGACTTTATGCCGTGTGTTCACACAGCGATTTTTCAAAATAGAAAGTAATTTACCCACAGAGAAATTTAGTTTTACTGTAAAACGTTGGATCCAATTAATGATACTGTTTCAGTCCTTTATTATTCGATGGTGTGACTTGGTCAGCTCCAATTTTGACAACATTTTGAACTCCTGCTTTGTCGTTTCAATATGCTATTCGAAACTCCAGAGCTCGAATACGCTACCTTGCGGTGATTAACAATACTAAAGAAAAAGGTAAAACATTCCATTCCACGTGCTTTCTTTGGGGGTAAATTACAGGCTTCAGACAGATTATGGTGTAATGTAATTTCAGAAGAATAGAAAAGAAAGCTCCCCACATAGACGATGAAAAGTTACTGTCATTCATTAACCGTTTACCCGCCAATGTTCCAAAAATGGAACATCATATTTAAGTGAAAATTTTCCCAAGAAATAACGTTAAAATAAACAAGTTTTTTTTAACACAGTTTAGTCTTATTTCAAAGTATTTTTTTGATTTCCTGCTTGATTGTTTATATGTTTTCAATTATTTTTTGCGATTTTTCAAAGATGAGTGTTTTTTTTAGCTTTTTGCAACTTTTTCTTATAAAATTTACCAAAAATTGGCTTTTTCAGAAAATGTGATGATATTTATTATAGTTGTGAAAAATACTTCAATGTATGATTTTAAAATGCTTGTAGAAATGTACAATGATATTTCCGAAAGGTGTACCCCTTCAAAATAGCATGTTCCAATTTTGGAACATTGGCGCTTTTAGGGAGTCAAATTTCCTAGAAGTAAATCGTTCGACTTCCAAGGGGAAATTTCATTTTTCGTAATATATGTTTCTTTTTTTTTCTCATTTTGAATGTACTCTGATGTAGATGTTGGCAAAACCAAGTAAGTTTATATTTTGAAAGGATATGACGTTTCGTTAGCAAAGAAAATAATAACAGTCTTCTGTTTGACGGACTATATGGCTCCGAATCCACACCTGCTCGGACAGCTGCATTGTCACGTAATAATAAAAAATAATATTAGTGAGAGTTTTATTCTTCATATTTTAAATGCAGTTCAATAATTCGCTAGCTTTGTTTCCGGGCGAAACGAAATTCTGTTTGACGTATACCAACTGTTCATAAATGTTAAAAAATGTCTACAAGATTTCTTACTGTAGAACAAGCTGTGGCTTATTTAGAGACATTCTCAGATTCAGATTTGTCAGATGTAGATATATGCCAATTACCCCCTGATGAACTAGGCAATATCACTGAGGAAGAATAGATGTTGACAGAGATGAAATCCTACAATTTTTTGGTTTGTTGCTATTGAGTGGGTACCATTCTGTTCCTTCTGAAGATATGTATTGGAGCAGTGCAGAAGATACATCTGTGCCAATTGTACCAACAGTTATGCCTCAAAATCGTTTTCGAAAAATAAAAAACAACTTTCATTTGATGGAAAACCATGAATTAAAACAAAATGACAAACTAAGAAAAGTTTTCCTTGTTTAGGAAGAATTGTGTAAAAACCCTCAACAATTTGGTGTATTTCATGAAAAATTAAGCATAGATAAATCTATGGTTCCCTACTACGGTCGGCATTCATGTAAAATGTTTATTAGATGAAAACCAATAAGATTCGGCTTCAAAATTTGGATGCTGTGCTCTTTAAGTGGATACCCATATTCCATGGAGATTTATTCAGGCAAAAAAGAAGGATCCCCTGATCTGCAATTAGGATCCAGAGTTGTAAATGATCTATTATCAGTTTTGACTGACACGTCTAAGCATGAAGAATACTTTGATAACTTTTTTACATCATATGACTTAATTTCTCAGCTATCAAAAAAAAAAAAGTGTACGAGCAACAGGAACAATTCGTGAAAACCGAACTGGCCATTGTCCACGGAAATCCAAAAAAGCCCTTTCTAAAGAAGATCGCGGAAATTTTGACTATCGATCTGATGGATCAGTGTACATGTGCAGCTGGAAAGATAATGCAGTGGTTACAGTAGCATCTAATTGTTATACACATGAGACACTTGCATCTGTAAAATGTTACTCAAATGCGCAGAAATGCAAGATGGATGTGCCACAACCTCATCTTATCAAGAGATACAATGAAGGAATGGGGGGTGTGGACGACTTGGATAAACTTTTAGGGAGCTACAGACCTCATTTGAGGAGTAAAAAATGGTGGTGGAATCTTTTTAGTAATGCGCTGAATATTTCAGTTGTAGCTAGTTGGTTACTTCATTGTGATTTACACGAAGTCAAGATGAAGCATTTAGAGTTCCGAAGAGAAATAACAACTCACCTCCTAAGAAGAAAAGTACGAGTGGAAAGTCCTCCAGGGCCTCGTTGTCATTTACATAAACGATCAAGAATGTCTGACGGACATTATATTGTATCTGCATCCCAAGGACGTTGCGCGGTGTGCAAAAAAAATACGACTAAGAAATGTTTCCATTGCAACAAACGACTTCACCAGCAACGCTTCCTTTCATATGATGGGCATTAGATATTTCAGTATTGGATTTTCTGAATTCTGATATGTACACAAATGCAATTTAAAATATTATTTTTTCCGCAATAAAGTATGCTAAGATAAAAACCGCATTCAAAACCTCTTAGTTTAAAAAAATTCTCTGAAAAAAAAAAACTTCATGCAAAACGCCAATGTTCCAAAAATGGAACACACAGAAAATCATAGTAAAAAATTTTTTTCTGGAAATTTTATTTTATTTCTGTATTTACTAGACATAAATAGACATAATTTCAAAAAATTACTCAAATTTGATCATCCGTCAATAGTTCGGCGGTTAAACGGTTAAGTGTCAAACCAAGTCATAAGTTACGGCATTTGTTTGCTTTAACTTTTTCATCCGCCATTAGACAGTGGCTGCTGCGCTCCCTACAGTTTACCGGAGTTGCGAATAGGGCCATTCCACGAAAAAGTCAAAAATTTGTCCTGCATGTGAAGGTTCATATATTTCATTAAAAAGTAATAATTTTAAATTGTAATGACGTAATATTTTGCTTAAAAAATCGCACATGAGTTTGTAATTTGCTAATCAGAAAAAAAATGTTCATTAATATTTAAAAGTGTTATTTTTAATAAAATATATATGGCATCGCGTGCGGGACAAAATGGCCGTTTTCCGTGTAATATATTCCTAAATAAATGATCTTGAATCACAAAAGTACAGCTTGCATGGAAGCTCACGGAAGCTCAGCTCCCAAAGTTTTCAAGTATATGAAAAGTAGGTCAAATTAAGTACATTTAACCAAAATTAATTCAGAAGGCTAATGGGACCTCCTTAAGCCTTGATTTTTAGTCTACTTTTCCAGTAAAAGTCAGAAAAAGAAGAAAAAAGCATGAAAGAAGACTTTATCCATCTTGAAAATGTTTCGAAAAGCAAAAAAATGTCAAAAATAAATAAAATAAATAAATATCGAAAAATTAAAAATTGGAAAGTAGGGTATTGAGATGGGGAAAAATGTCTGTCGGTCTGTCGGTCCGTCGGTCTGTCTCTCTGTCCCCCCCTAATAACTTTTGAATGAATAGTCCGATTCGAACAAACGTTTTTTTTTTTTTTTTTGTTCGAAAGATCTCGGCGAGGACACCTCATTCCCATATTTCACTTTTTGATTTGAACTATTTTTTGTTCAATTTTGAACAGTTCAAAATAACTTAACATTAGCTCCTACGGGGTAATTCAAGACAATTCCAAACTGTGAGGCGAATTTGCTTCAAACAAACTTTGTAGGAAAAAGCTTTTAAAGAAAAACTTGTATAGAAAATAGGGTCTGGTGGGGGAAAGTAGTCAATGGGGTAAAGTGGTCATAATTCAAATAAATGGCTATAGCTTGGAAATTAATGTTCGAATGAATGTGAAAATTTTATTTTAGAGTAGTGCATTTAGAAACTACACTTTAAACACAAAATTTTACAAATGGCTAAATTTTATTTGATAAAAAGAAATATTTTGTGTAAATATGAAAATTTTTAAAATCTAAACACCTTTTTTAACTTTCATGAGAAATTTTGTTTGTTAGAATCATGAACAGATTGACTGCACTGGAAGCTTCCTACATGTCTCAAGAACTCTTACTCATTAGCAGTTAGCTGAATCTATTTTGAATAATTTTTTAGAACAATTTAAGTAAGATGGGATAAAGTGGTCATAATATTAGGCTTAACGAATATTGTTCTTCTTAAGTCACTTAATCTTTAAGTATAAGGCAGATATAAATTTAATATTAATTTCACTTAATATGTATTGTTTTTAAAATAAACAGGGTTAAATATACGAGTATATGCGTATGTATACGCATATACTCGTGTAGGCACGTATATATACGCATTCACATAAATGCACCGATAAACACGTATTTGGGTATCTGCAAGTATTTTTTATCTACACAGATATACATTCGACTATACACGTATGTACCCGCTTCTGCTCGTATATATACGAACAGTTATATACTCAGGGAGACACGTATATACACGTACCTACTCGAGTAAACACTTACATACAAGCATATGATATACAGGGTGAGTCTAAACACTTGGACAAATTATTAAAAGGTATTAGACGGGAAGATAAGAGCAAGAATCATAAGAAACGTATGGACACAAACTCATCGCTGACGCGCTACATGCACGCAAAGCCAGAAACTGGTGGATGCAAAACAGGTCACAAATTTATTACACAAAGATAATTTTACACAACATTTTAGGTTTTAAGAAAGTTTTAAAGTGATTGAGGAAATTTTTCGACCGGCAGCTTTAATACATGCATCGCAATCACTCTGTTGCAATTACGAGACTTTTGAAAAAGTTTCATCAGTCGCTGCGCCTTTGTTGCGATGCGTGTATTAGAGCTACTACAGGCAGTAACTGTCAACAATTGCTCTAAATATTTCTTAAAAACTAAATTGTCGGCTAAGATCATCTTTGTGTAACAATTCTGTGACCTGTTTTGCTAATATCAGTTTCTGACCTTGTGTGCATGTAGCGCGTCAGCGAAACAAGTTCCTTACGATTCTTTGCTTCTTATCCTCCCCTTTCACACCACTTAGATTTTGCTCAAGATCTTGGATTCATTCTGTAAGCATTAATGTACATTAGCGGATATACTCGTGGATATACGTGGATACATGTACTGGTGTATACACGTAAATGCACGTATATACGTCTAACAGGTATATAATCGTGTTTACACGTAAACATACGTATATACTCGTGCTTCCATATATATACACATGTGAATCGACACGTAAAAGCACGCACTGGATATATCCACGAATTAACTCGTGTATACTCGTATAAGTATGCATGCACACTTATATATGCGTCGACTATAGACGAATATACTCAGGTATGAACGTATATACTCGAGATACGTGCAAACACGCATATGATGCTCGTTTATACGCGTATATACTCGCATATACATGTGACACGTATACTAGTGTAGACCACGTATTCACTCCTGTAGGTAATCAAGTATAGATACTCATATACTCGTGTATGCACGTATATACTTAAGTAGGCACGTGCATGCATGTATCTGATGTATACTTTTATCTATTCATATATGGACATGTTTACTCATGTCTACATGACACATATAGTATACTCGTGTATACCCGCATATACTCGTATATATATATATATACTTGCAACTATAAAAATAACCTAAATATACAAAAATTAGGGTTATTTGTAACGGTTTTGCATCTATTTTTAACTATGACCACTTTACCCCATGCTATGACCACTTTCCCCCACTCCATGGGGTAAAGTGGTCATAAATACAAAGGGAAAAGAAAATGTTATAAAACTACTTAAATCAATATATTTTTTTTTTCCTGAAATTCAATGCACCGTGTTCTTTAATAATGCAATGTAAAATAACAATAAAAAAAGTTCAAGTGTTTAAAGAATTTATTGTATTTATCATCCACCTAAGTTGAAAACCTGCGATTTTATGACCACTTTACCCCACTAGACCCTATCTTTTTGACTTGAACAATTTTCCGTTCGATTTTGAACAGTTCAAATCGCTTAACATTAGCGTCTACGGGGAAACTGAAAATCAATGTAGATTTCGTACTTGAAGGCGGATTTACTTCAAACAAATTTTGTTGGAAATAGCTCTTGACGCCAAACTCCAGACTCCGACTCCGAGAATTTAGGGGCTTCTGACTCCGACTCCTGTGCCCGAAAATTAATCAGACTCCGACTCCCTGACTTCGACTCTGACTTCGTAGCTTTGGCAAAAATTTATACACGGAGAACAAATGACTTACTCCGATTCTTGGATATTCGACTCCGATTCCTTTATCTCAAAATGAGATTGACTCCGACTCCGACTCCGCAGCTATGGTTTTAACTGTGAAATACTTATTGTTGATATGACTTGTTTTTATTTTCACGCTAAAGTTTTAATTTAGATATTCAGTTTTCGGTGAATAAACTCGAAGGCATTTATGTTTCTACATAAAGGTATGCGCAGACAATGTTTTTTTTTTTTTTTTTTTTTGACAATGAAAATTATTTCTTTAAGTTGACATTTTATTGTTTTGATTTATTTTGGTACGTGCATTAATTAATTAAAAAAATTTTTTTTGGCAACAGGGGAAAAAGAAATGATTTTTTTTTTTTTTGATATGATGCATTTATTTTAATGAGTTTATTAATTTTAATTATTATTTTTTCATTTTGAAAGCTGTTAAAGAATTTTTTTAATGGAAAAAAATATTAGCTGCTTTGTTTAAAAGTTGCTGCTATTTTATTTGTTCGGTTTTTTTTTATATAGATGAGAGAGGAATATTTTATTCCTAGAAATCATTTTAAGATATTTAAAAAAATATGTTTGAAACAATTTGCGATTTTAGCTATTTTTGAGAAGGTTGATCAGGTACTAGAAAGTAGTATGGGTATAAGGGAAAGTAGGCTCGTTTAGTTCTAGACGGAACTTCTTGTTACAAATTATGTTTACGTTACTTCGATAACTTTTTACCATATTTTTACGTTACTTCGCTACTTTTTTACCATTAACAACGTTATAATTTGCATGGGAGTTCACGGTAAGCTCAGCTCCTCTACTTTCCCATTACAAGGTTTATTTATTTTTTACATGTTAAACAAAGTAACCCTTTTAGACGGAATTTTGAAATACTTAACCAAAAACGTTTTTATTTGGTAAGCAGTGTACTATGGTACAGAGCATCTTATAGACAAAATTTCAAGTTTATAGGTGAAAAATTAAAAGAGTTATGACACGTCCAATAATCTGGACAAATATTACTGAAATACATATTTCAGATAAAAAAAACAATGAAACATCAAGATTATATATTAAAACCCTCACTTTTGCGACGAGAATCCGTGGTTGAGAAAATGAGTCAGTCCCATTCTCTCTCTCAATCCCAAATTCTCACTTTTGTCAATCCCAAAATGAAAAATTCTTGCACAGATAATAATAAGCAGACTGTAAAGAGTTAACTACAAAAAAAAATCGAGTAATTTAATCAATTAATGAATGATTAGCAGCTGTTTAAAGTTCATGTCCGGTATACCGGACACCACGTCTAAAAGGGTTAAGTATATTTCAGTATAAAAATAAGTTCAAAATACTATTAGAGATCTCGCACCTATTTTGTTCGAAACTAAGCCTTGATTTGTACAAAACGTGTTGTCGTTTCTTCGCTGTCTTTTTACCATAGATTGATCAATTTAGAAGTCCTTCATTTATACTTTTCTTCTTTCCAGTTTTCATATTAAAATATTTCTCGTTTTGATAGTCATAAAAGTTATCTAATTTCGCCAAGTCACCACTGTTTAATTTGATCAGCTACCAAAATACGAAATCTCTTTACTGACTTGTCATACTACATAAACTATAAATTCCGACAGGACAGTTACTTCCATTAATCTGGTTGCCATAAAAGAAAATTGAATATTCGCCAAGACTCCTAATTTTGGTAGATGTGACAGTCTGTTAGTACCGAACATTCATACGAAAAGCATCGAAAAGCGTTTTATGATGACAAAACAATATGTATGAACAACAGAACACTTTTTAAGGTACTTTTTAAAACGGTGGAACTGGAAGCGAAAACGGTCCACTTCATTTTTAATAGGTAGAATCAGCGAGTACGTTGTCAACAGTCAAGTTTTGCGTACTTGCTGTCCTACCTATTACAACTTGAAGAGGTCCGCTCCGAGTTAACCTGCCATCTCTCTGCGGTCAAGCTATACCAGCCTATATTAACGAAAGATTTCGAAAATAACTAAATGGAGAGATAAAATGTTTTATTCATCTTGTAAAATGAACAAAAAATCAGAAATTGCTCTTCACAAAGAAAAATATTAGCTAAAGCTTTGGACTAAACCGATAACTCAATTACATTAAGTTTTGAGTAGTTTTCGATGTATGTCGAACATACAGTTTTATTGACGTTTTCTAAGAACCACTTAGAAAACGTAACACCAAAAAGGTTTAAGCAATAGAGACAAAAACTAAGAATTTATATTAGAGTACAAACTTTTGTTCAACTTTATTTTACTTAATATTTTGTTAACTATGTTATTGAAACGTACCCAGAATAAATTATATAAAGAAAAATTGCTTTTGTTTCGCAATCACGTTAAAAAAAATGCTCAGCACTCATTTTTCAAAAATTCTTTCCTGAAAAGTCCTTAGTATTTAATTTGGAAAGGTCACGTGATATGCATTCACATTACAAAGAAAAAATATCTTTCGTTTGCGTCGTAAATAATTTACATTTTTTAAAAATTCAGACACATTTTGAAATATCCAGTCATCAAAGAAAACGAGGCGAGATGTATTTCAAACATATATTTCTTTCTTTTGGGTTTTTTCTTTTTTAAATTTACTAAACAGAAAATACCATTAGTCAGAAATCTAAATCTAATTTATATTCACCTTGTTGATTTGAAAGTATCTTTAAAAATTTGAGAAAAGTACATTTTGCATTAGTATACAATTTTTAAATCATTTACTCGGGCAAATAATCCCCATTTTCCGAAAAAATTGAAATGCATTGAGAGAACAAATTCATATTTTTCTAAGAACCCCATTTTTTTAATATTACTTTTATTATTTTTGTAATTTTAAAGCACGTCAAAAGAATCTAGAAATTTTCTTACAAGATCAATTTATAAAGGTCAGAATGTTTTAACAAAAATAAGAGTATAAAGCATTAGCGTGCGCTTTGAGTGGGATGAGCATTCCAGTACATTACTTGATGACACGTGTGAATTAAGAAAAAGTTTTAATTTTCGTTAAAAAAATAAAAAAAAAAAACACCTAGAAATTAACAAGACTTCAAAATCCGAAATGACTAAGCAATGAAATTCAAATAGTCTTTGAAAATGTGATGGGATGTCCGGGTCTTGGGTTAACGAGATTCAACTGCAAATAAATGTGAATTTTTAATTATTAATTTTACTTACTTATCAATTTAACAAGCTTGCTTATAGCTTTCACTTCACCACTGATTAGTGACAGTTTGTTTTACATGTGATTAGTAAATAGTGAGTCACATGATCAATATTGATTTCCAGACGAATTTAACTCACTAAATCTCAATTTTCGAAGAAAAATTGCATCTTTGGTAATAAATATTATAGTCTGCTTTATCCACATGCCAAATGAGTCATTCCATGTCTAGTGATCTAGGGGTCGACCACTCGACCATCTCCGATTTGGATGCAACTAACCTATGCAAATTTTCAGCTTCCCTGATCCAAATCCTAAGGATCTAGCACCTCCGAAAAATGTGATCCAAAATGGCGGATCAGCTTTTTGTATCAAATTGCCAAATTCAGACTAAGTTTACAGAAAATTTTATCACGCTGCACAGTGCGGCGATCTTACAGTCGAAGTGGACACAAGTCGTTCTTGACGAGATTTAGTAAAAGGAATTATAGGGATGCACTGATAAGCAAAGGAGCCGATGACCGATTAATCGGCTCTGGCCGATTAATGATCATAATGATTATTATTAATGCTACTGATTCCTCCGTGACTTTTTTCTTTTATTTCTCTTTTTTTCATCTCTCTTTTGACATTAGAAATAGTTAACAGTTTCTTTGTGAAAGACAATTTTCCTCTTCTTTCCTAATTTTCCAAAAGTAATTTTAAAATTTCGTGCAGTTTCTTTCAACCAATTTTCATATTAATGAAATCACAAAATGTTAATTAGACATGAAAAGTTCAAAATATTAGGGAACAGCCTGTGGTCAGTTAGGCAAATTTAGGAGCATTTTTTAATTTAAATTTATTTTTACATTATTAGTAGGCATTTGATCCACGTTTCTTATTCATTATAAAAAATGTATAAGGTTATCTAAAAGCACTATTCCAAAGGAGAAAAGTATTGACTCATGAAACATGCTGCATCATTGTATATATGTGCATATTTATTCAAAAAAAAAAAAAAAAAAATATATATATATATATATATATATATATATATATATAAATTTAAAAAATATTACTCTAGCCATCAGTTTTTAAAAAAAATAAAAAAATAAGTATGTACATATTTTTCTACAAATTTTCTACACATTTTCCTGAACAAAGAGTAAATATAATTTTTTTCAGATTTTTTTCAGCATTTCTAATTTAAAAAAAAATGAGATTGGAAAATGTGAGGTTTTTTGAAAATCACCCAGTCAGAAATCTAAATCTAAAAACTTTTCAAAGCAGTTTAAAGCAGGAAATATTTGTATATTTATGATGTATGATTGTTGTTGAATCAAAATATTTCAAAACCTCAAAATGTTTTGGGTCGAAATTGAAAAATATTGACTTGAAGATTTTTTTTTTTAACGATATTTAAAGATATTAACGAAAATGTTTTATTCAAAGATATAAACGGAAACAATGGATCTTAATCACCTTATTTGATGTCTTACATACTAAATGAAATATACATATAATAAAATTTATGAAAATTACCGATGCGTCCTCAACAGGAAAGAAGACCACACCAAATAAAACGTGTTTCACTTATAGAGAAATGCAATCTGCCACTTGTTCAAACATGATTTCTGACCTTTATTTTTATGATATCGGATAAAAAGGTCAAATTTCAAGTCGCGTTTTCCACTTTTGACCATAGCCTTCCGCACTGTGCGCTGGAAACCTGAAATTTCAGGCACCTAAAGTACAATTGGCGGTTAATATATTGAACTATTTTTGGGAATTTGAGCTCGTTATATTTTGGGCAGCATGCGCGTAAACTTATGAAAAAGCGCGATATAGAAAATATTTCCTGGATTTTAGGTTGCCATAAAATCTGAACAAAAATGATTCAAAAGCTCGTGCTTCGTGATTTTATTGCAAATACACTTGTTTTTAATGGGTTACGGTTGCAGAGCTTAAATATGTATTTTCTAAAAAATATTGTCATCCAAAGTAGCTATCAAAACCATTCAAGTGAAAAATAGCATATTTTCAAAGCGCTATAGCTCGAGTTTGTCACCTCGCATCTTCTTTTCGCTAAAACCATCAGATTTTTTCCTTTCTATATATATATATACATATATATATATATATATATATATATATATATATATATATATATATATATATATATATATATATATATATATATATATATATATATATATATATATATATATATATATATATATATATATTATAGTGTTCTTTAGTTTAAGGATAAAAAATTTAGCTCGAAATTCTGTCTCTCGTAACGAATTGTCATGTTTAAAAGCAGGTTGTAGAATATTTTTATTACATTGGAAGCCTGAAATTTCAGGGGATTAAAATACCTTTGGTTGTCAACATGTTCAACTATTTTTATGAATTTGAGTTCATTAACTTTTGTGTAGCACGCATGCAAAGTCGCAAGAAAAACGCAGTGGAGAAACTTTTTCCTGGATTTTAGAATGTCATACATTCTGCACAAAAATGATTCAAAAGCTCGTACTTTGTAATTCTATTGTAAATATACATATTTTTAAGGGGCTATAACTTCAGAGCATAAATATTGATTTTCTAACAGATATCGGCATCCAAAGTGGCTGTCAAAATCGTTCACATGAAATATAGCCGATTTTTAATGCACTGTGGCTCAAGTTTGTCACCTTGCATTATCTTTTCGTTAGTACCATTAGAAAGAACATACTTTTTCCTAAAAAAAAATAGTTTTTCTTTCCGATGATGTTATTTCAGGTGAGCGTAAAAAAATGAGCTTGAAATACTGTTTGTGGATAGCAAGAAAATCTCGTTCTACAATGAATAAAGAATGGAGAATGCCGTGGAACCTGACTAATAGGGATTGTTAAACTGTTATTAGTCGGAAATAGTTTTTTAATTCTCTTTTTAAAAGTTCTTTTGCAAAATAAATATGATAGTAACAGAAAAATATCCTGTACTGAAAGCAGACTGATACATCATACAGAATAAGATAATTTTCTTCTATCATATTTCATTTGCAAAGTATATTTTTAAAAGATAAATAAAAAACAATTTCTGACTTATAACAGTTGCAAAGTCATTATTAGTCAGTTTTCATGGCATTCACCATTCTTTATTTATTGTGGAACGAGAGTTTCTCGCAAACGACAAATAGTATTTCAAGTTCATTTTTATACGCTTATGTGAAAGAACACCATCGCAAGGAAAAACTATTTTTATAGGGAAAAATATGTTCTTTCTAATGGTACCAACGAAATGAAGATGCAAGGTGACAAACTTGAGCTACAGCGCAGCGCTTTGAAAATAGGCCATTTTTCATGAGAAGGATTTTTACAGCCTCTTTGGATGCCAATATCTTTTAGAGAATCAATATTTACACTCTGCACCCATTAAAACATGTATATTGACAATAGAATTACAAAGTACGAGCTTTTGAATCATTTTTGTTCAAAAATTATGACATTCCAAAATCCAGGAATCAGTTTCTCCACTGCGTTTTTCTTGTTATTTTGCATGCGTGCTACACAAAAGCTAATGAACACATTTTCATAAAAATACTAAAACATATTGACAATGAAAAGTATTTTACGCCCCTAAAATTTCAGGCTTCCAATGTTATAAAACGTTCTACAACCTGCTCTTAAACATGTCAATTCGTTTCGAGAGATAGAACTTTGAGCTCAATTTTTTATCCTTAAGCAAAAGAACACCATTGAAAAAAAAATTATTTTGAAAAGGAAGAATCTGTTGTTTCTACTGGTTTTAACGAAAAGAAGATGCGAAGTGACAAACTTGAGCTATAGCGCTTGGAAAATAGGCTATTTTTTCTGGAACGGTTTTGATAGCCACTTTGGAAGTACATCTTTTAGAAAATACATATTTAAGCTCTGCAACTGTAAACAATTAAAAACAAGTATTTTTTTTATAGATTCACGAAGCATGAGCTTTTGAAGTATTTTTGTTTAAGTTTTATGACAACCTTAAATTCAGGAAATTTTTTCCATACCGCGCTTTTTCACAAGTTTAAGCGCATGCTACACAAAATCTAACTAGCTTAAATTCACAAGAATACTTGAATATATTAACGGCCAATTGTACTTTAGGTGCCCAAAATTTCAGGCCTTCAGCGCGATAATTTTTTCTGTAAACTTAGTCTGAACTTGGCAATTTAACAAAAAAAGCTGATCCGACATTTTGGATCACATTTTTCGGAAGTCTTAGACCCTCAGAATTTGGATCTAGGAAGCTGAAAACTTACATAGGTTAGTTTCAAAGACATCTCAACACCTAGATAAAGTTTCATCCAAATCGAAGACAATCGAGTAGGGACGATTTGAAAAATTAGGTCAGTTGACGTGGAACGACTCAAATTAGAGTTCATTTTTATCTTTTTTTTTTCTCTTTAACTTTGACCGCTTCTTTCTGACCAGATATTCCTTGTGTATTTTTGGAATATTATTTAACTTCAAAACGTTTAGCTACGTAGCATATGAATAATTATTTTTTAAATCACATCTAACTTAAGATTTTTTCATCCCAATGATATTTAATTCTTTTAGAATACGTTGTTTTGTCTTCATTCTGTCTGCTTTAAAAAAAGCTTTTTTTTAAATTTTAATTTGTTTATTAATAATAAAAAACGATGTTTCAAAACCTTGCTGTAGTCCGTGCTTGCAAAAACTTTGTCAGAAGCTAATTCAAGTTTATTATTATTACAATTATTATTTTTTAATTATTATTGTTGTTTGAATTTTCTGGTCAATTTCCAATATTAATGCATGTATCATGTTTCGGCTTTTACTATTGTCAATACATAGAATAAATGAATGATTTTTAAAGCATTGTCAAAATTTATTCCTTTGGCTTTTTAATTTGAAATAAATTCTACATTAAAGTAGAGAGAAATGTGGTTTTTAAATAGATTTTTAGGGGTCTCCTGGGTACGCTGAAAATGAAGCATACGTGCCGAGCAGATTTCATGCCATAAATTATTCTTTTTCGCTACTTAGCGAAGAGTTTACTTTCTTTTTACGCTTTTAAATATTCCATTTCCTTGGCATAAGAGAACTGGAGTTCATATTTATTTAAAAGAATGTTTTCTTTGTTACTGTTTGCACACTTTTGTCTTTTTAGTTTGGAGGATTAAATGAGTTTCCTCTGAGGACCAAACCAAATGAAAAATGAACCTACCCTAAATAATACACGTGCTCTAGAATATTAACTACTTTACTTCATAAAATAGTTTATGAGAGATAAAACGATTACATAAAATGCTAATTTTTAGGAAAAGATGTTTTGCTTGTGATTAAAGATTATAACTTTGAACTTGTTTATCTGCGTTATATTGTGTTGTAATTTCGGTGGGAGACAAATCTCTCATAATTAGACTCATAATACGCCACATTAACATAATATATTGAGCGTTTTTTTTAACCTTAGCTTGAGTTTAATGATAATTAGACAATGTATTAATGCATTCAAGCGGTTATACTGCCGTGGGCAGGTAAACGGCAGTATCTGCGGAAATAAGTTTTCCTGAAATTCGAAGAAAAGCGTTATGGATTCAATACGTATACAGTCGACTCGCGCTAAAACGCAATTCGACTTACGCGAAACGGCTATAACGCGAGATTTTCACGAGTAACGAATTTTCGAGCTAACGTGAATTCCTCGCCCGCAACACGAAAATTTTTGTTAAGGAATCGCTCAGCGTAAGTATCGTCTTCGATACTGGCTACTAAATATTGGTTTCAAGAATGGATAAATCTCTGGAGTGGGAAGGCTCCGCATTATCCACTCTAAGTGTGAAAGTTAATTTACATAGTAGAATCAAAGCGTGCTTTTTCAGCTTAAGCTGGAGAAGAGAAAGTTTCCTAAAATTAAAGAAAAAGTGAATATCCGAACAATATCGATCGGGTGAGTTTCACAGCATTAACCATCATCATCTTCCGTTTTTTAGTTATAGCAATTATTACTACTTTATCTACTGTAGAGTAGTGCAATAGTGTTGCCTTTCGTTATTATTATTATTGCGTACTGTACATACAGTATTGCACTTTTGTCTCACTTTCCCGTTGATAATTGATTTTGTGCATCATTATAGTAGTTTATATTGAATAACACATGTTTTTATTAAATGCAGTATAATATCAGTTATTTAGGTGGAAAACGTTGGCATATACTTAAGAAATGTTTTAAAGCAGTGTTAAGGGTGTTTACAAGAGTAAAATAATTATTTATGTTTCTCAAAAAGTCGTAAACATACCCTTTGTTACATCGCGAAATTTCGACTTATGCGAGGGGTCTTGGAACGTATCTCTCGCACAAGTCGGGACTCGACTGTAATAGGGAAATGTTGAAGTTAGACTTTTCTTTTACAACGGAAACTAAATAAGCAAGCTTCTCCAGTAACACTAATGAAAATAGATGTCAAAAATGTAATAATAATAATAATAATTATTATTATTATTATTATTATTATTATTATTATCATTAACATTATTATTATCATTATTGTTATTATTAAATTTTTGCAACATATCTATTTACCTGCCTAGAACAGTTAGCTTCATCTGCTTCGTTAGATTTTTCTCAGAGACTTCGATTCCGAGTCACAACTGACTACAACTGTATTTATATCGAGGACTGCATACTAAGCGCCTTGCCTCCATTATTTTTTATACCGATAGATGGCAGCACCATCACCGGATCGAACAGTTAATGAGAATTTAGAACTAGACCAGGAGCTAATAGCTACCTAGTGCTAGCACCCCCAGAGGTATCGTTTCACTTGGAGGACATTGAGACCACGAGCATATTTAACGTCGGCCAGTCCCCTTTAATGACGACGGTGGGTCTTCGACCATCGAGGTTCGAACTCAGGACCCTCCGGCCCCGAATCCGACACTCTACCGATCGGGCTACCACGGCCCTTCTCAGAGACTTTTCTAACACTTTAACATACAAAGAAAGATCTGTGTTTAATAATATGAGTTCCATATAATCTCGAGTATATGTATCAAGTTCTTATAGTTAATTCTTGCATCTCATTTTTCTAAAATATTTTATTGCAACAAAATACTTATTTAAAAGAAGTAAAAAGTATAGTACATTGGACTCAAAAAAGTCAATTAAATCAAGAATCAGTGGTGCACACCCAGAAGAGTTGCTTCATATCACGTTTTAACAGTTTTAAAAATATTTTTTTCTAAACAAGCTTCATTTTAATTCGTTTTCTGAAACAGTATTATAACTTCCTTAACGGATTCGAAGAGTTCATTAGTGCAGGCGATAGCAAATGGATATAAAAAGCATAAGTACGTTTAAATAGCATACTTATGATCCACTGTTATTGTAAAATTTACTTCATTATTAAGGGTTTAAAAAAACATTTGCTTGATTAAATAATTATTTTAAAAAATTGGGAGGCGATGTTACTCGCGTCCGTGATATCTTTAATTGTCACGTGTCTCCCGGGTGGTGCTAAATGAGTAACGAAGGTGGCTAGGTGTCCCCTCAATTGAATAACTAATTTTTAAAAAATATAGTAATACACTAATAATAAAGCGGAAAGTTTTTCTGTCTGAATGTCTGTGACGCGCATAGCGTCTAGACCGTTCGGCCGATTTTCATGAAATTTGTCACAAAGTTAGTTTGTAGCATAGGGGTGTGCACCTCGAAGCGATTTTTCAAAAATTCGATTTTTTTTCTTTTTCTATTTCAATTTTAAGAACATTTTCCAGAGCAAAATTATCATAAGATGGACGTGTAAATAATGAAATTATCATGACTTGGAATGGGAGAGCGAATGAACATAGCCAATTGGCGAGACATTCGTCATTCATTATTTGTAAATATGCAGGCGAACCGAATGACGTTTTAATTTTCAACTACGGGCAAAACCGTGCGGGTACCACTAGTAAAAACATAAAATTTATATAAATTATTCTAAACTAGTCGACCCGTGCGGAAGTCCGCACTGTACTTCGAATCGTTTCATAAGGCATTTCGCTCTTTAAAAATTTCAAAGAAAGAATATTATGAAGTAAAACCGAAAAAAGTAAACGGAAAAAAGTAAGCGCATAAGAGAAGGCATGTAATTTAAAGACATCAGTAACAAAACCTCGTTAAAAAAAACATTGTGATAATTTGATCATCTCTCCCCTTTTGGTTGTACGTATTTTCAATGCAAATATAAATATCATTAAAAGTGTGGCTGAGTGACACGTGAAAAATCAGTAATTTTGCATTTGAAAAAACAGGTTGTGGCAAATACAGTCCTGCCCATGTGAGCATCTGACGGAAAAAGAAGAAACATTTAAGAGATATTTAGTGACACGGATTCGAACTGGCGCCATTCTGATTAACAGTACGACGCTCCAACAAACCTAGCAACTGTGCCTTCCTTTTCGAATGCTATTCATTGAAGGAATGCGTAATAAAACACAGTAAAAAAAGTTTTTCGCCGAAAAAAATATAATAAGATCATGCGTCTATGTTTTGTCATTAGCCAGCATGATACGATTTAAAATTATTCGTAAAACATGGAATTTGATTAAAGAATGAGGAAGATCTCACGTAGCGATTGAAACAAACATTCTAGAGAAGCAATAAATTCGGTTGAAAAAATAAGTGTTTTTTTTTTTTTGAATATTCAACAATTTCCCATAGCAGTCTTCTTTAACCTGTACGGCTTACTTGTTTTTGTTCTAATCGAACACTTAAAATTCAAAACAAAAACCAGTTGAACTGAGTCCGTTTTTTAAGTGTAATTTTTCGAACGTAGACAAAATGTTTTTTTTTTTTTTTTTTCAGCCGAAAGCAGAGGAGTAGAAAATGATTTCTTACTAATGAAGTTGATAATAATTTTAATGTTTTATATCGTATTCGAATAAATAATTAAAGATTTACTGGTTGAAACTCGTAGTTTGAATTTGGCGTAGTATTTTTTCATTTGTACAAAAGTTCGAACACTGCTATTAGAAAAATTTACATTTCAGCATACAATGAAAATGTTTTTCTGCACAAAAAGGATTCCCTTGAAGTGTATCCAATACTTTTTTCTATGCTTACATTATGCTCAGTGGTCTGGGCGGAGTCAAAGCTTAAAAAAAAGGGAAGAACACCCTTCGATTCGCAGTCAACTTATCTGAATGATAATTGTAGCCTGCATATAGGAATCGAAACACCAAATAGCATTCCCACTGCATTAATTTTATTACGTGTGTTATCTGTTGCATGTTATGAGTACATGTAATGCGTAATATTACTGTAAATTTGCTATTATGTCGGACAGCCCGAACTGACCCGAAGTTCAGACAGTTTATAGCCGAACGCTCTACCGAAAAAAAAACCCACAGGTAATTTTAAATTTTTTCTTGCCGAGAAGTGTTTTTATTTTTAAAAAATTTTACAATTTGTTACCGCAGGCTGTTTGAACCGTTGACTTAGATGGCAGCACGTGTTCATCATTTAACAGCACGGTTAAAATACAAAATAATTTGAACTAAGTTCTTTTTTAAGCGTAGCTTTTCAAATGTAGTAAAAATGTGATACGCTATTTGTTTTTTTGCAAAAAAAAGAAAAATATATATATTACCCTTTAAATTGAGGTAGTATTTTTTTTATTTGTACAAAGAGTCAAAAACTCATTAGAAGAATCAATATTTCAACATGCGATTTATTATATTTTACTGAACAAAAAACAATTCCAATGTAGTCTGAAATCTTAAACCTGATACTTATATTTTCGCTTACATTATGCTTTAATTTTCCTCCCGGAGGCAAAGCTTAAAAAAAAACCTTACAATAGAGTATCAATTTAGCTCCGTGTTGCATCAAGTTTTCATAACAGCTAGAAGCGTTTCTACCTAAAGTATTCCCTCATATTTGTTATTCATGTAATGCGCGATATTTTTCTAATGTTTTGATGCAGATTGTCCAGACGTGGGTCCGAACACGCGTTCTCCTGGTTACGAAGAAAACGCTCTGCCGATCAAGCTATTTAGCTCTGTCGGTCATAGCGAAAATTAAAGTTATAAGTTTCCGAAAACCTCATTCTGGTTCTTTAAAACAGGTTTTTCGGCTGAAAAAAACAGTTTTTAGACCGTGGGTCTATTTTTCGTCAAAAGCCAGCACCATAAGCTTTAAAATAAGGCGTAAATCAAAGAAATCGATCAAGAATTGAGGAAACTCTGGCGTAGAAACCAAAAACAGGCTACAGAAATAATATATAAGGATATTTTTTCTTTTGTGGACTGTAACAAATCTCGAGCGGAAGGTGTGGCTCTTTTTAGGCTCTCTACACGCCATGATTACCTGGCTGAGCACCTCCACAAGATAGGCATCTTAACATCTAGTACCTGTCTAATTTGCGGTTTTGGCAACATGAATGCTGCTCATATCCTCTCCTACTCTGAACTTAACCCAACTGAAAAAAAAAAAAAAACTAAAATTACTCAGAAAGTTTTTTATTGGTCTGCTCGATGTGTCATGGACTCCCTGAAATGACTTTACAATTGTAAAATCCTCTACTTTTTTAGATTTCTTTTTGATTTTAAATTGTTGCTTTTGTTGTATGTTCAACTGTTTAATGTAGTTACTTTTCCTGTTTTTGGCTGCCTTTTATCTATGGCTTAATATCTTCCTGTGTAATGCCATATGTAACCACATATTTATTTTGTGGAATAAAAATATTTTTCAAAATGCTTTAGCTATTTTTAAAGCTTACAAGACGGTTTTTTTTTCCAGAGTCCAATCAGTCGTGAAATAAAAACCACACAAAAAAAGTAAAACCATTTTGTTTGGAATAATAGATTATTCACCATAGCATAGCACCAACTTTCTCTGCTCTCGTCGTACAAGGTAGCCGCCTCGTCTAACATCCAATTTTTAAGCTATCCTGAGAAAGAAATTTGTTCTCAGAATCATATTTTTATTCGCGCAAAAAGTGGAAACAGAATGGAGCCAAGTCCGTACCATGATGGTTGGATACATACATCAAGGACATCTGTACATTCGCTTCAAAATTTCAGTGCCATCCCCCCCCCCCCCCCGTTGCTGTAATTGATCTGTAAAAGTCTGAACAACTCTCGATAAAAATAGAAACGAAGACATACGTGAAGAACTGAAAATTTTCTGCACAACAAATAAAATGTATGAACACCACCAAGGTTGGATACACCACGTCCAACGTATGCTACGAAGAGCGTACTACCATGTATACCACGAGCCACATTCTATTGCAAGCCACAAGGCTTTCTGCTGTATTGCTCATTTCAGTAGGGCAAAACATGCAGAAATCTAATGACATTCTATAGCATGAAGTTCATACTGCATAGGAGATTCTATTGCCCGCGGTATATTTGCCTGATTACTGTGATATCTGAACTGACTACTGCGACCTGGTGTGTTATTAGACGGGTATACTAGAGACGAGACACTGCGCAACACATCTGCATGCAGAGCCTTCGGATTTCCACAGCAGTTTTTGGATGGCGACCGTTCGGACCTTAAAAAGAATTGCTCTCGCAATTATCAATAGATTTCAATCAATAGAGATTGTTGTTGAACAATGAAGCAATAGTATTTTGTGGGAGATAATGTTTATGTATAAGTAACTAGATACAAATAAAAACAGTATAGTTGAAAGATTTAGACAAACCTAATCTGGCAGCATTGTGAAGGCTACGCAGATCCTAACCACAGCATTACAACGTTGTCAGGTGAGGTTTGCCCCAACTATTGATATAAACAATGTTAATATACTACTACAAATATCATGAGATAGAAATAATATTATATCGGAACCAGTTGTTGTATTTTGCTTCCAAAATTTATGGAACCAGTATTTCTAATAATAAAACAAACAAAATCCAGTTTCCTATGCAAAAGCTACTGGTGAGAAAATCCAGAGAGAGAATGTTGATCATTTAACATTGAAACAAAATCAAACAAAATTTTGTAATTTATCTTCTCTTGAAACTTTTTTTCCGGTTTATTTAATATGTTAATAAAAGCTATTGCGCAAATATACCAGTTTCAATCTAACCCCCTCCCCCCGCATTTAAATAATCTTTGCAATTTCACTTCTTCTCACTTCTTTTCTCGAAAGTGAGAAGTTTTGTATCGTGCTTAACTTTATGTTCTATGCCTAAAATCTGATTTAAATAAAGCAAAAATAGAATAAATAAATAGATAAATGATGTCAACTATTCTAAATCATTTCAAAGAAGAGAAAAAAAAAGGCCCTGAATAACAAGTTAAAAAAATACTAGTTAAAGAAATACTTGATCATTCTAGTAGGACTGCATTTACAGTGGCTCCCAAAAGTGATCGCACACCTACGACTTTCAATGAAATAGGCCCACATCCATTAGTTAGAACTAATATTTCGGAATAGGTATTTAATTATAAGAACTGTGACCAATTTTTAACAAAACTACATGAAAATCATTTTAAAAATATTAAAACTTAATTTTCCAAAAATCAAAAACCAAAAGGTGCACGAAGTTGTATCTCACAAAAGTCTTCGTACACTTTGAAGAATATCTATACAGTGGCTCTCAAAAGTGTTCGTACACTTTGAAGTTTTGTAGTAAAACCAAAATAACGCAAAAATGAATTCGAACATGAAATCCCTTTTTTTTCACACCATTCCTATG
Organism: Uloborus diversus; assembly: GCF_026930045.1. Classification (NCBI taxonomy): domain Eukaryota; kingdom Metazoa; phylum Arthropoda; class Arachnida; order Araneae; family Uloboridae; genus Uloborus; species Uloborus diversus. Next base: position 110,272,746 of record NC_072737.1, on the reverse strand, counting down.
CCATTCTGAATAAAACCCAGTAGTTTTTTTCAAAATATTCCCAGATTTTATTTTTGAAATTTGTCAAAAAACGAAGAGACAGAGAAAAAATACGCCACAAAAGTCATCAAACACTGAAATATTTTCGAATAAATTCATGATTAAAATTATCATATGCGGTTTTTTATTATTTTCATATTGTAATGGCACTTTGAAGTCATTTGCCTTTAATTTTTTGTTTATTTATTCCCTAATATTCTGCTTATTATTTTAAAATGGCAGTTATGCGTAGAAAACAACAAACACGATTCGAAATTTAATTTTTTCCCTCACAGTATTAGTAAATTGGTTTTAAATGTCTCTAAATTAGTTAATTTATACCATTCTATAGTGGAGTGCTTGATAAAATGCTTTAAAGACAAGAATCGGATCGAAAACAAGGTAAGAAAAGATCAACTGGCAAAGCTAACAAAGCGTGATCGAAGGTTTACAGTTAAAAAAATTATGAAAAATGCACATTTGAGCCTGAAAAAGTTTCTGCAGAATTGAATGAAAAATTTTACATTTAATTTTTACCTAAAATTGTTCGCCAAGTTCTTTGATTAGCTGGATTAAAGGGGACCTCTTCCTGCAGAAATTTTCTTGTTCGTGCGAAAAACAGTAAGCTTACGCTTTCCGTCGTAAAATCAATGATAAATAAGCTCAAAACGTTTTGGAACAACATCTTACTTATAGACGAAAATAAATGTAATATTTTGGGTTAAATTGTTGTATAATTGTCAATAGAAGAAAAAATGAGGAATTTGATCTGAAGAACTTAGTTGGATCAGTTAATCAAGACGGTGAAGGTGGGTGCATAACAGCATCAGGACTTGGAAAGTTGGAATTTTTTGATGAAATAATGAATCATGCTGTTTATTTAAATATTTAAAAAAAAATTTTATTTATTAGTCCGAAATTTGATAATCGAAAACAACTTTTTACTTCCTTTTACAAAAAAGGAAGTATTGTATTCGCGAAAAAATTTTCACTCAAAAATCGCCCTTAATTTCCATTTTGCTCACCCCCAAATGAATGTTGAGTTTTTTTTTCGATTCGACCACATGCGGAAAAGTGCCTAAGAATGTATAGACACGCGAAATATCCATTTTGACCATCACCGAGGTAATTACAACGACTTTTCTCGTGACGTCTGTATGTATGTGCGTATGTGTGTATGTGCGTATGTGCGTATGTGCGTATGTGCGTATGTATCTCGCATAACTCAAAAATGGTATGTCCTAGAAAGTTGAAATTTGGTACATAGACTCGTAGTGGGGTCTAGTTGTGCACCTCCTATTTTGGTTGCATTCGGGTGTTTCTAAAGGGGTCTTTTGCACCTTTTTGGGGGGAAATCATTGTTAATTTCGATGCAAACTCAAGTGGTGTTATAATTTGGCGGTCACTTGGCGATATATCGCCAGTCTTTTGGTTGCCAAGTTTTGTCGCCAACTTGGCGAAAAATTTGGCGATTTTTTTTTTTTTTTTTTTTTTTTTTTAAATCTGCTTTCAATGTGGCCATTGCTAGTGATATTTAAAGAGTTAGAGAGAGAATCCCATTAAAATTGCAATAATAGGGAAATAGCATTAAATTGGTGTAAAAGGAAGTCATGTGATGCACACATCAGCTCGTTTTTTTTTAAATCAAGATAACGATAAGTAGTACACGTTTACGTTTGGTGCCCAAAGTTGTTCTTAAGCTTATAGAAATATCTCCTCAATCTCCAGATTTAAACTTAATGGAACATATTTGGAGATATCTGGGGGCTAGATTACGAAAATACATCATTGAAACGAAAAGCGAACTGGAAACAGTAAAACTCGAAGTGCGGCTGAACACTTACTCGGAAGTTGCATGAAAAAAGAAAGAAAAAACAATAAACTCTATTCCCAGACGTTTAAAAGCTATTGTTGATACTGCATTACATTCTACTAAATAATAATTTTGTAAAAAGTTAGATTATTTACTAATTTTTTGACATTTTTTCAAAGTGTACGAAGACTTTTGTGAGATAACATTTCCAATGTTTTTTGGGTTTTAATTTTAAAAAAATTAAATTTTCGATTAATGTTTTATTAAAAAATTTCGTGTAGTTTTGTTAAAAATAGATCATAGATCTTATAATGAAATACCTATTTCGAAATATTAATTCTAACCAATGCATAGGGGCCTATTTCATTGAAAGTCGTAGGTCTACGAACACTTTTGGAAGTCACTGTATATGTATGAATCAAATCACACTTAGCATAAAATAACATTGTATATTTACATAAATTGCTGTAAGGGATCCTGATGTATGATTTCAATATATTTTCTCATATAAATTTTACTAAACAAGCGCTCAAAAGAGTACTCAATACAACGCATTCCTTAAGTTACTTATTCGCCAATTTATCAATTTAACAAAACTCCCTACATCTCTTAACATATAAGAATATAAATGTCTCTATTCATAGAAAATATTTTCCATAAAACGCGATCGTACAGAAGGACACAAAATTGAAAGCTTATTATATATTGAAATGCAATAAGCTGAGCAAATCTTAAACGTTGCCAATGTTTGCAAAATGAATAAATCATGTTTACTATCGACGCGTTCAAGCGTGAGGTATGGAAGCATTGGGACAGGTGAGTGGCAAGTGCGTTGTCAGGAACACCTTTTCACCTGTTACTACATATTGATCGATATCTTTCAAATAGTGCTTCATTTTAATAGTCATATTTACCAGATTTTTCCCGTGAAAAAGAAATTGCTGATGCAGTCAGAAAAATCGTCTCCCTAGAAGACTGGCAACTAGCAGTAAATAATGATTGCTATGTTTTGCTAGCAATAAATAGCAATTATTAATTGTTAGAAATAAAAAGTAATTATTATTTATTGCTAGTAATAAGTAATAATAACATAATCATAGCAATCCCAGAAGCAGAAACTGTGCGACGCTGCGACGTACGTCGCAGATTCTTGAAAAATTCTGTAGACTTATTCTTAGATGCAAGTGAAAAGAACTCAAAATTTTTAAGTAAGAAACTAGCCACCAAGGTGTGTAGATTAACCGCCTACGGCACCGGTCTCGGCATGCTTTATTTTGCCTTCAAATATAACAATGGGGTTGTTTCCTTCAGTCAAAAGTACTACTTTTAGTCACTGAAATTGATAGAATGAGTAAAAAAAATAACAATTACCCAGAAAATACTTTCATTTTCCCAACAGTTAATTTTTAATTAATTTTTTTAAATGTCTAATTTTGAAAACAAGGCGTTGTCTTTATGACGTCACAAAGGATGCAATTTGGCGCATCTTTCTACCACGTTTCCACGTTATGATAATCAAGAAGCGAATTTGCGCTCTACGCTTGCTATCAACCATACCGTTTGCCAAAACACACGTGAGTAAAGATGCGAATTAAATATTTTTCTCCGTGAATGGCAACACTGAATGGCATTTCATCATTTGCGATGTCACACGACAGAAACGTAAACAATGAAAGAGCACCGATTTAAGTTTTTTTTTAAATATTAAACTTATACAAATTATTTAAAAAATGGTCAGATCCTATATTTTTAAGCATGCTCTTTCAGAAAAAAATACTTTTAAAATTTTGGAAACGACCCCGTTCCTTGGCAAATTAAGTTTTGGCAGCTTTTCATTATTCAAATCACATTACAGATTTCTTTTTTATTTTAAATTGTTGCTGCTGTTATATCTTCAATCGTTTTTTGTAGTAACTTTTCCTGTTCATGGCTGCCTTTTATGTGGATTAATGTCTTTCTGAAGAAGGCAATAGGTAAAAAAGAAAAAGTTTTTCACTCTCCCGTCTTCATTCAAAGTTATTAAATGATTTTTAGTATTCACATTAAAAAGTTCCAGATGGTTCTAGAAAGCGCAACAGAAATGAAAACAATGAAGCTAGCAAAAGAGCACAATAATGCACTTTTTTTAAAATAAAAAACATACTTATAGTCCAGTTGCATACAGCATTGGGAAAAAGACCCTCCGTGGGCAATTTCGTGAGGAAATTGCGAGACTAATTTTAATGCATTCCTTATGGCCTATGTAACTATGCCTCACCGGGTGTTTTTCTTGAATTTGTGTCAGACCGCCTGTGTGACGTCATTAGTCCAAGATGGCGGCTGCACTAGATGTTGATGAAAATTTTCGGTTTTAACTCATTTTTGAGTCATATTATGAAATTTTTTCAACTTATATTATATATTTAACACTTTAATACTATTACATTTCAAATTTAAAAACAAATTGTATATATAAAATAAGTTATCTATTTTGCTATTTTTTATTACTGATACAGATTTTATGAACTTTTTTAGTAATCAATAGCAGTTAAAAAATATTTTGGAAAGCTTGTATAATTAAATCAAATTTATTACTCCAAAAAACCTGTAACATTATTTACATACACTTGTTTTGGAGTTACAAGGTTCATTTTTTTTTTTTTAATGTAGAAAAAATTTACAACTTCCGTTACTTAATATCAGAAGCAATGACAATTTTATTTTTTACATTTTATGTACTCTAAGTAATGAATAATTTATTTAAACTCTGATTTTAATTCAAAAATATAAATTTAGAAGTAAACAAGCAGTCCTCACTTAAAGTTCTTCATCTGAAGTGTCATCAATATCGCTTTGTTGGCTGGGGGGGGGGGAGGAGGCTTTTCACATAAGTCCCATCACCTCTACACACACAAAGTTCAGTGCATGAAATGTTTTGAAATTTGCATTTGCATGAAACAATGCATTTGTCTTTCACACAGCTGCATCGAACTAGTTTCAAGATGGATTCAAACGCACAAGAATGTATACATATAACTGAAGCATAGAAGTTCTCTCTTTTCCCATCCGAAGTCTAACGGTGATGGTGATTTCGGGTGCTGCTGGTCAGCAAGACGCCACTCTAATACCTGATAATGTGCTCTTAAAATGTATGGGGACAAAGGTGCTCTTGTAGGAGGCAAATTTTCATTTTGAGCCTCTTGCTTGGAAAACATGAACCAACAAAGTTCTACAATGTCTGAAATCTTGATCAGCGGCACATACGCGGAGCATATAAATCCTTCAATAGCAACTTTATCATTTGCACTAAATTCTTCGATTGACCTCAGATGACTCAAAGCATTCAGATTATTTTTGTCTACCGTCTTATAAATTTTCCAAAAAGATGGTTTCCCTTCTTAGCAAGTGAACCTTTTGTATCACATCCTGATAGAGCATGGAGTCCTAATATTCCTTTAGATTTTTCTGGTCCTCTAATGCGGTCATAATTCCTTTAATATCTCACTTTCAGTTTTCTTATCATTTAATACTTCCCCTAATGCTGAACATTTGGGTTTACTTGTCTTAGGACGTTATTTCAGTCAGGGACTGAGGTAATGTCATAAGGGAACGGGCTGCTAAAGTGTGGTAAGAGAAAGTGGAATTTTTCTATCCGAGTCTTTTTTCTGTTGCTAAAGTATCATTACAATGCCATGCAAAGTACCCTTCCCATAAGATGTGTCTTCAAGGAAATAGATGTTACCTACAGCATAAAATAAAAATGTTGCTTTTATCAGATCAGAAAGAATATAGATTCCTCCACTCTCATCCATGCGCCTTTATTACCTCATTCACTATCTGTGTTTCCAAGCGTAGAACTTAAGCATAATCAATCGAAACACCAATTTTATGTAAAAAAAAAATCAATTATATATTTGCTTCGGGTAGCAGAGTGCATATTAAAGCCAACACCAACTTGCAAAGGCATATCTCGGGCGTGTCGATGAAGTTTCTTTCGAAGCTTGGTACGGAAACAGTATTTTAATACTTGAATATGTGTGATAGTCTTTTAGCTTTATTCAGCACGATATTGTTCTGCATCTCATAAATAGAATTAATTTCGAATTTTACGTTGCAGCACCATTTAAAAAACTGATCAACTTCGGTTGGAACGGCATCAACTATCTGATTATGTTCAAGACATCCTGCAAATGTCTATTTCTTATCAGATAAAACTGCTTAGCGTAAAATGTTTGCAGCTTCAAAGATAGTTCTCATGTTTTTTCCGATGTCCTACTACATCAGAATCGATATTTTTTCTTAAAACATTAAATACATGTTTTGCCCAGTAAGATTTATGGTATAAAATGTTCTTTGCATCTCCTGGATCTGTACAGTCACTGATTTTGAAATTGGAAATTTCAATCGCTTTTTTAGCCTACTTTCCCAGTAAAAGTCAGAAAAAGAAGAAAAAAGCATGAAAGAAGGCTTAATGCATCTTAAAAATATCCCGAAAAGCAAAAAAAAGTCAAAAATAAATAAAATAGTTAGATAAATATTGAAAAATTAAAAATTGGAAAGTAGGGTATTGAGATGGGGGAAAATGTCTGTCGGTCTGTCGGTCTGTCTGCCCCCCCCCCCCTAATAACTTTTGAATGAATAGTCCGATTCGAACAAACTTTTTTTTTGTTCGAAAGATCTCGGCGAGTACACCTTATTCCTCTATTTCACGTTTTGATTTGAACTATTTTTTGTTTAATTTTGAACAGTTCAAAAAAACTTTACCTTAGCGCTTCCGAACTGTGAGGCGAATTTGCTTCAAGCAAACTTTGTAGGAAAAAACTTTTGATGAAAAACTTGTATATAAAATACCTTTTTGATTTGAACAATTTTCCGTTCAATTTTGAACAGTTCAAATCCCTTAACATTAGCGCCTACGGGGAAACTGAAAGTCAATGTAGATTCCGTACTTGAAGGGGATTTACTTCAAACAAATTTTGTTGGAAACAGCTCTTGACGCCAAACTCCAGACTCCGACTCCGAGAATTTAGGGGCACCTGACTCCGACTCGACTCCTGTGCCCGATAATTAATCGGACTCCGACTCCCCGACTTCGACTCTGATTTCGTAGCTTTGGCAAAAATTTATACACGGAGGACAGATGACTGACTCTGATTTTTGGATATTCGACTCCGACTCCTTTATCCCAAAATGAGATTGACTCCGACTCCGCAACTATGGTTTTAACTGTGAAATAATTATTGTTGATATGACTTGTTTTTATTTCGACGCTAAAGTTTTAATTTAGGCATTCAGTTTTCGGCGAATAAACTCGAAGTCATTCATGTTTCTACATAAAGATATACGCAGACGATTTTTTTTTTTTTGACAATGAAAATTATTTCTTTAAGTTGACATTTTATTGTTTTTATTTATTTTGGTAATTGCATTAATTCATTTAAAAATTATTTTTGGCAACAGGGGAAAAAGAAACGATTTTTTTATATGATGTATTTATTTTGATAAGCTTATTAATTTTAATTATTATTTTTTCGTTTTGAAAGCTGTTAAAGATTTTTTTAATGGAAAAAAGGGTATTAGCTGTTTTGTTTAAAAGGTGTTGCTTTTTTTTTTTTTAAAGATGAGTGAGAAATATTTTATTCCTAGAAATCAGCTTAAAATATTTAAAAAATATTATTGAAACAATTTGTGATTTTAGCTATTTTTGAGAATATTGATCAGGTACTAGAAAGCAGGGCTGTGGAGTCGGAGTCGAAGAGTCGGAGTCGGACTGATTTTGGGGTAAAGGAGTTGGAGTCGGAGTCGTTAGAAAACATGCCGACTCCGACTCCGGGTTTCTTTTTTTCTTTCCTTTTCTCTGACTCTCCTTGCATTTTTTAAAAACGGACTACCAATTGGTTCGATTACACGTATAAAAAGATACTAATAAGGAAATAACTGCCATTATGGCAATCAGCTAGCTTGAGTGCTTATCGAACTTTCTGTAGCTGTCCCCTAGTTTGCTTGCTTTTTAACTTAACTAATAGCAACTGTCAGCAAACGGTTTTGTTGCCTAACATTTTCAAGTAATCACTTTCAAATAAAAATAGAAATATAGTGTTTTGTTCGATCTCAATTATAAAATAGTAAAAGAAACGTAACAAATTAGTAAATTGAGGCCAGTAGCTAAGGTTGAAGCGTTTAAGGGTAAACGGCAAATTCAAAGAAGTTCTGGCGCGAAAGTACGAATCCAAAAGATTCGATGAAATAATCAAATATTTTTTTCTTTATTAAGACTATTTCTATAAGCTTGGTTCTCACTAAAAAGTATGGAACAAAATAAGTGTAAATGATTTCTTGATTACAACGCTCAATAATTGCAGTTAATCTTAAAATCTTCATATTAAGGTTAATTCAAAGCAGCCAATAAAATTTAAATTAAAAATTTAGCGAAGAAGAAATATAGGTATAGTAACAGATATTCGTACAAATTTATATACCGCCGCATTTTGTGTAAAATTAGCTCCTGACGTATATGTGCCCTATTTTCGTTGAAATTTTATTGATAAAATATAATTTAAAATATATTCGCAAAAATTTTCAGAATTAAAGTATTTGTATTTTTTATAAACTCTGAAATTAGCTTTGGGTGTCATCTACCAGATGGGTGTCACCCGGGGCAAACCACCCCCTCTCAAGAACTTGGATTTAGAAAAAAAAGCTTTTTTTCTCTCAAGTTACAGCTTTAAAAAATTGAAAGCACACGGTTTGATCAATATCTATTTGCTAAACATTAAAGGGGGCAAATTACAGATAATCCTTTTCAAATTTTTTAAAAGGGATTTTTAAGTCATCTCACTTTTTAACTCGTAACTATTGGAAAATTTGATCTTTTAATTGAATTTCTAACGTTGTACGCGTCTTAGGTTTACAATAAAAAACAAAATGCGAAATTTTCATAAAATGGAATTAATATTTCAATCTCTGTTTAGAGGTTTTCCCCCTTCCCCTGAAGGGAGCGAGGGAGTTGAAAAAATACAATTAAATTTTTTTTTAAAAATCCGGAGTCGGAATCGGAGTTGGAGTCGGAGTCGGGCGTTTCAAAATCCAGGAGTCGGAGTCGGGGTCGGAGTCGGTCATTTTCCTTCCGACTCCGCAGCCCTGCTAGAAAGTAGTATGGGTATATGGGAAAGTAGGCTCGTTTAGTTCTAGACAGAACTTCTTGTTTAATTGCTGACCTGCAGGATCTTTTTTATCTCCACCAATGGTTTTCTCACATCGCCTTTTCCCAGGCAGAAAAAACATTTATTTTTGTCACCAACGACAATTTTGGATCTCGTTGTGTGTAGCCTACAACATTTTCTTCATGAATGAAAGTAGAACAAGATGGTTTATTCTTTTACGCTTTGTGTAATTTCTTACTTCTGTCCATTCTTGCTTTATGAGTGCACTTCTTATAGCATTCTGCAGGCCATAATGCATTTTTATTTTTCAATTCTTCTACGGTCACATTCGTTAATCTACCAGTAAGTAATGTATATACTCTTTGTCATTTCATTCTACTCTCTTCTTGATATATTCTTTAACTTTAACTGAACACTTTATGATTACCAATGGGTTTAACTAATGGGCACTTCTTTATCTGACAAAATATACATTGTTTATAATTAATTTGTAGCCTTGCTTTTTTTGCAGATGGAGGCAAAGAAACTTGTAAATGAGTTTCTGGGAGAGAAGACATCGTAAATAAAATAGCAGTGATAAGTTACGGAAAAATAACCGTACTTGTAGATTTGCAGACTATTCACCAACGAACCGGCAAACAATACTTTCTCTACTCAGAAGCTTTATCTTCTACTCTCCCTACAAATTCTATAAGAGCACCCCTGATGTACGATATTCACATCCGGTCAAAGAGTTTAGGGCGTCAGGAGGTATACAGGTTGTTAGAATTCTGTGAAACGATTATACAGTCGAACCTCGTTAAAACGATATCAAAGGGACCTTCAAAGTGAATTTGTCTCAACAGCAGCTCATTTTATCCGAAAAACAATAGTGTTAGGTGTCTTAAGTGATTTTAAACAGAAGGACGGGGATGCAAATGTAGTTCGCTTTAGCAGTAGTTCGTTGTGATCGTGTTCGAATTAACGAGGCTCGACTGAACTAATGTTTAGTGATCTAAGCCTGAAAATTAAAAGTATTTTTAACTGACAAAGCTCACTCGAGGTACTTTTAAAGCAGCTAATTCTGAGAGTCAAAGTGAAAAAAAGAATATTTATCAGAATTTTAATAAACAAATAAATTAAATATTTTGCTTTTAATTTATAGTAAGAAGATGAATTGGATATTAATCAAGTAAATTCACCAGAAAATTATCACAAAATACTCAAAAATTAACTCATAATTGCAAAAACTCATCAAAGCCGCCATCTTGGATTGATGACGTCATACAGACCGTCTGACACAAATTCAAGCAAAACACCCGGTGAGGCATAGTTACACAGGCCATAAGGAATATAAAAAATTGGTCTCACAATTTCCTCACGAAATTTCCCACGGAATGTAGTATGCCCCCCTACTATTAGTTGTGAATGGCAATATATATATTGAATATGAACTGCATAATTTGATATTTAATATTCATTGTTCTAAAAATTTATTCAAATGCGTAAATATATTGAAAAAGTCTGAATATTATCTTCTGACTATGTGAAATGACCTATGATCAACTCAACACCAAAACCTATGTAAAGCAAAATCTCTGATCTCAAGGTGTGCGTTATAACGGTCGTCTTATACTGCATGCGGATCCTCCTTTCCATTTGACTATCTTTGAAAAACAGTTTGATGAGAAAGATTTTGGGCTGTGGTAGCCCTATCGGTAGAGTGTCGGATTCGGGGCCGGAGGGTCCTGAGTTCGAACCTCGATGGTCGAAGACCCACCGTCGTCATTAAAGGGGACTGGGCGACGTTAAATATGCTCGTGGTCTCAATGTCCTCCAAGTGAAACGATACCTCTGGGGGTGCTAGCACCAGGTAGCTATTAGCTCCTGGTCTAGTTCTAAATTCTCATTAACTGTTCGATCCGGTGATGGTAATGCCATTTATCGGTATAAAAAAATGGAGGCAAGGTACTTAGTATGCAGTCCTCGACATAAATACAGTTGTAGTCGTTGTGACTCGGAATCGAAATCGAAATGAGATATATTTTGAATATTTGATTACTATTTTTGGATCACTCTGAGTGCATTTTCCCATCCGCATTTGATATCACAGAATACATTCCGAGAACGTAGAAGTTACTGGGTAACCCTTTTCCCCATTTTTGTTTTGCTTTTAATATGTAGTGAAGTAATAAGGTATTTAATTCTTACGTATTACAGCAACCAGCTCTATATGACGATGTACTATACTACAATACTAGAAAATTGCCCATCAAGGTATGACGGGTGAAAATTGCTTCTTCGTTTGAACGAAGTAATTACCTTATTTGGAAATATTTTTATAGTTGCAATTTTAACCCTAACTCCATTGGATTAACCCTAAACTCCAATAGATAGCTTTCATTTTTGACCACTCTTTCGTTTCTTCATTTTCCTAAAATAACAGTCTTCCCAATAAAAGAGTTAAGTTACCGGATCCAATTCAGACTGGTCAAAATAAAGTACTTCCTAGTATGTCAAACATTGCCAAAAAAACGTAAGCAAATTAAAAATAATTGACTAAATTTTTCGTGCTTCAAAAGTGAAATAATGCCGTCACGCATGTTATGGTACGAGTTTAATTGTTGGTGATGTAACAGTACTAGATCAGTGATTTTGGTTATTATATATATATATATGAGGATAATGCATATAAAAATAGAAGAGTTAAATATGATAAATATACATTATACAGCAGAGATTCTCAGAGTGGGAGCCGTTGGAATATGCGAGAGGGCCCTTGAAGTGTCCAATTAAAAGAGCGGAATGGTTACTCTTCATTGTCTTGTCCGTTCCAGATATTTTTAACAAACAAAAACACAAAATACCATTCATCTGAAACAAGAACCTAAAAATGTCATTATTTAATGAAATAAATAACAATTGCAACTCTATTTCTATATACTATCTGTTTCCTGTTTCTTTCCCCAAAATCAATCAAATAAATAAACATGATACTTTACTATCTTACCGCTCCTCTTTTTGTATAAATGAATAAATATGTGGGTGATTCTTCAAAAACCTGACATTTTCCAAACACATTATTTAAAAAAATAAAAATGCTGAAAAAAATTATGCTTACTCTTTGTTAAGAACTTATTAAGAGAAAAATAGAGGGAGCTCACTTTAACTATGTTTCACCCTCAAAAGAGGGGTCAAATTTTCATACAGCAAGAGACTGACAAGCAACACCAGGAGAGTTAAAAAAGGAATTTCTTCAAAGGTTGTCTAAAATGTAACGATAGCAATAAAGAAATAACTGAAGCCTAAATCAAAAAGTATGGTTATTAAATGACAAAACAAAATTTATGTAAAACCTCCTTTAACGGACACCCCCCAATTTCTTCGAGTACAAGTCCCACATAGGTTTTTCCATATTATTATCTCTGAATAGCTTACACTCTGAATAACAAACATTCATTTCAGCGAAAAAAAAGTCAATTACTACATTAAAACTTTCTTTAAGTTAGCAATACACAGTATGATAAAATTCACGAAATGAAAAGTTACCTTCTCATTACCTGCGAATTGTTTTATTGTTCAGGAAGTACAAACACAAAATAAAAAGGGAATCAGCAATGTTAGTAACATATATTTTACTTTTAATTTATATCAACTATGAAATTTATAGCAACTTCACTAACCTACTCGAGCAATATTTAGATAAACAAATGTCTAAAAAATAAATCTCTTTTGGAACGATTTGTCTGAACAACAACAAAAAAAATGTTAAAGAAATAGAACTATTTTACTAATACATTTTTATTTATCGTTCGCCAAATTTAATTTTCTTTTTTTTTCAATCAGTCTTATTTTTCAACTAATATACTGAAAATAAATCCTTCTATTCTACTGGATGCATTACTAGATTACCAGTGCTTGAGAAATAATGCTAGGAGAGGGATTTTTTTTTAGGACAGGAGTATGACATTTTCCATACCATTTGCCTCTAACGTAGGCCCAGGATTATATTTATGGTAAATAATATTATTTTCTATTCTAACCACATAATTTAACCACATACTGTGAATAGAGTTAAAATTTTTCATTTTTTTTAAAAACAGCAATATTGTCCAGGAGAATGACAGCGAAAATGTTACATACCCTATTCTTGAACTTCAAAATGTTAATGAGAACAGCAAACAAATCATATTAACAAAATTCTCAAGAAATCTAAAAAAATATTGATAATAAAAAGTTTTATAGTACAACAGAAGATTAAAAATTCCTTTTTAAATTTATAATGATTGAACTCACTCCTAGGACAGGAGAATGACATAAAAACCTGGGGACAAAGTTTAAAACGATGTACCTTGATGATTTAAATATTTTAATTTATTTAGAATGCTATTTTACAACTTTACGTATGCTTAGTTTTGTACTACAAATTGAATTTGTACAATGTCGCTATAAATTTGTAAAATAATTTAGGTCCATTGGAAAAGCGGATGGGGACACGCAAAAAGTGTGACTTTCTGGCTATTTAAAAAATTTTGTAGAAAAAACTAAATGAGTTATTGTTTTAATAAGAGTAGAATAACAACAGATAAGTTATTTCAATTAAACCTAAGGATAGAAAATATCTATATTAAGCTCTTGATGTAATAATGCTGTTATTATTGTGTTAAACCGTAAGTGACGAAAGAGATAAAAATTTAAGGGGTTCATTTTGTTATAGATTTAAAAATTGCATCTTGCTTTCTTCCTATAGTGCGGTGTAAAGTTACTCGAACTTTTTAAAACTTTAACTGCCTGATTTCCACAGTTTTTCGGGCCCTAAGCAGAGCAATCTGACTCTGTAAGGAAACAGCGTAATAAAGTTGCCAAACCCTGCGCGTGACCGTAAGACCCAGTGGTAGAATGCTCGCCTGCCACGCGGGCGGCCCGGGTTCGATTCCCGGCCGATGCAATGGCATTACTTTTTACGATCTTTAGCAAGATAGTAAAAGTTGAAGGTAACTAATTTCTCAATTTTTTCTTTTCCTTTTTTTTTTTTTTTTTTTTTTCACGACGAGGGGGAGTGGGGCAGGATTTTTATATCATGTCTTGTTTTGCAATGTTTTTTACTGAAAAGTTTGATTTAGTTTGAACTGTCGGAAACATTCGGTGAAGACAAATGAAAACACGAATGAGAGTCAATCTGGGGTAAGAAAAACAAGACTAAAGTGCACATTATTTCTTACGTTTGGCTTCTGGAAGTCTTATGGAGAAAGTAAAAACGAAGTTTTTTCAATTGGCGCCGTATATTACATCCATTATATTGCATTACATAAAATAGCTTGGAAAAACAAATTTCAGGATTCTGCACTTTTTTCTTGCTTTGATAAGAGTTCAATAGAAAGTTTATTTATTTGTTTCTTGATGCAGACGATTTCTCCGAGATCACACTAAAAACAGAAACGATCTGTATTTTAATTGAATAAAATCTCTCATTGAATTAATTGATGGTTATCAAATTTAACAACCGGAAAAAAAGCCTTATGGCTTTGAAAGTGAATAATTTTCCACAGAAAGTAGCTGTGCTATTAACAAAACACTGCATCATTTCTGAATTTCAGAATTGACCGTGGGAAAACAATTTTAAAATTTTCAGGATCGCACTGTATCAAAAATAAAGTTTGAGAAACATTGTTAATCAAATAGTTATAAATTTATTTGAGCATTTGATGTAATTTGAATTGCTCCATATATCGGCAAAAATATTGTTCTCAATACACATAATACCAGTTTATTTAGCATATAATTAGGTTAAGATTCGATGCGCACACTTATCCGGACACTACGATCAGGTTCGCAGCCAGAGGGAAAATTTGAGGTCAAAACCAGGACTACGGAGTCGGGATTGTGTGGAATCAAAGATCGAGTCGCGTGTCCAAAACTTCAAAACTCCGATTCAAAGAGTCGGAGTCAGTTATTTTCCCTCCGAATCCGCAACTCAACCATGGCTGCGGAGTCAGAGTGGAAATCTTGGAGTTGGAGTCTTACTTATTGGTGTGATTTTGGAGCAAAGGAGTCTAAGTTGGAGTTGAAGGCGTTAAAATTTCGGATTCTGAATCGGAGCTGGAGTCAGACATTTTCTCTCCACTCCGACAACAGACCTATTCCAAAGCCTTTCAAGAATCCTTGGTTTAAACACACATTTGCAATCCTATTACAGTAGTTTGTATGCATATAGGACCTATTCTGACCGAAAATGACACACAGGAGGTAATTTCTGGCCGCGCTACTGGCTACGATTTGGGAGTAACTTTATGCGGTGAAAAATACAGTATTACCCCGCATTATCCGGCATGTCACAAATTTCGAGTGTCACCAGATTTTCAATACCACTTGCCTGGTCCTTTCCGGCATGCCGGAAAAATCGAGGTTAGGAAAAAAGAAATACTTTAAAAAATATATGTTCAGCTTAAAAAATATTATAAATTCTATACATATCTAATTACTATTAATAAACAGTTTAATTTTGGAAAATATTAACTAACAATGTCATTTATTATTTCAACAAGAGAAATATTATTTAATAATGAATAACTCTATAAAAATTAAATTAAAAATTGATGACTTAATTAGCATATAATTAAATCTGTTAATATAAAGACCTACCATAAATAACAAGCACATATTATATGCCATACAGAATTGGAACTGAATGGGGAAATTCGCTTTTGTTTTGTTGCAAAATAAACCTCGAATTATCTGTCATGCCGGATAATGCGGGGTAATACGGTAGTAATATCCTTTTTTTGAGCAATCACGGTTGCTTATTGTTCTCACTTGACTGTATTTGAATTCCTATGATTTTATTTTCCCCCGCCTCCCTCTGCAGCACCACCGTCGACCGGCCTCACGATGCTGCTCCTCTTGCGAAAACCGTCTCCAGGTTGCATCAATATCTTACACTTACACGCATACATACACGCACCTACACACACACACACACACACACACACACACACACGTACATACAACTACTAGCACACTCATGCCTGCACACAAACACACATGCCTACACACACAGACGCGCATACACACAACTACCCACACATTCATGCCTGCGCACAGACACAAACACAGACAAAGCCTTATAGTTCAATGGCCTACACACACATACAGATACCCTCCCCCACACACAAACACACATACCCTCCCCCAGCCCCCACAGACACAAACAAACACCCCTACATATGCACACACACACACTCGTGATTGCGAAAAACATAATTTGAATTCAAGATGTCAAAATTCTTTTTTTTTTTTCTTTTTTTTTGCAAGATGTGAAAGAGTTTTTCTTCTGCTTCCTTAGTTTTTTAAGCAATGAAATATTTTGAACTTCTTACAAAATAATGAACAGTATATTTTTTATTAATAAAAAAACTGTGTGTCGTAAAGACACAACACAATAAAAGTGAGACCTTTTTCTTTTATTTTTATTTATTTTTTTTTTGTAAATAATTTGATCTGTCACTTTACATGCACATTTCCTCTCATACCACGCGTTTGCTCTTTCTGCACCTGACTTGGGCTTATTAGAAAAAAAAAATTAATATTTTAATGAAGAAAACATATTATAAGTAAAGAAAAAAATTTAAGAAAAGAACTCGAAATATTCGGAGAAAAGAAGTTATACCCGAACTCATACGATGTAAAGAATACTCAAACTTCTTCTACTCTGACATGCAATCCCCCCCCCCTCCCCACTCCCCGCACCGCAACGATCAGGCAAATCATTGCAAAACAACAACAGTCGGGGGTCGTCAAGAAAAGATGGTTACAAATAGAAGATATAGTGAGCAGTATCTTCCCTTATAACGTTAAAATACCAGACATACTTTTTTTCTATCTGTTGTGAATAATTTGTTCACTGTACGGAGCGAGTTCTGTACGGTTTGAAATCCATTTTATGCTTTTGTGTTGTGATGGATCAAAAGTTACGAATGAAAGAGGAAGACGCTTGACCTGTATTCTTTCGTTTTGTTTGTTTTCTTCTCCATTCTCGTCAAGCGTCGGTGGTATAACGGTTAGCATAGCTGCCTTCCAAGCAGTTGACCCGGGTTCGACTCCCGGCCGACGCAGGATATTTTTTCTTTTACCTTCCGAAAATTTGATTTTCTTCTCAATCATTTTGAAATAAACTTTGCCAGAGCTATTTCTTTGTTCCTTCAACTGTATAAGTTAATAAAAAGTGTATTTTTTTACAAGCTATATATTTTAATGAATTCTGACTGCTAATGTGCTTGCCTATTATTTGACACTGTTAGTAAAACATTGTAAAGATTGTGGGACACAGTAACAATACGTTACGAGACAAGTTTGTCACATATCCATTAATTTATTTGCTTTCCTTTTCATGTATTATTTTTGCTTACGAAAAACATTTATCACCATGAGTGTGAATTATTGTCTGTGTAGAACAGCAAAGAAGAAAATAAATAAAACAAATCTGTATATAAATACAGTGGCTCCCAAAAGTGTTCGTACACCTACGACTTTCAATGAAATAGGCCCCTATGCATTGATTACAATTAATATTTCGAAACAGGTATTTAATTATATGATCAATGATTTATTTTTAACAAAACTACAGGAAAATTTTTAATAAAAAATCAAAAACCAAAAAGTGCCGGAAATTTTATCTCACAAAAGTTTTTGTACACTTTTAAAAATTGTCGAAAAATTAGTAAATAATCTAACTTTTTGCAAAATTATTATTTAGTAGAATATTATGCAGTACCAACAACAGCTTTTAAACGTCTGGGAATAGATTTCATTGTTTTTTTTTTTCCTTTTTTTATGCAATTTCTGAGTAAGTGTTCAGCCGTACTTCGAGTCTTAATGTTTTTAGTTCGCTTTTCGTTTCAATGGTGTATTTTCGTCATCTAGTCACCAGATATCTTCAAATATGTCCCATTAAGTTTAAATCTGGCGATTGAGGAGATATTTCTCATTTTAAGGACAATTTTTGCGGCTCCAAACGCAAACGTGTACTTCTTATCTTAAGTTGTTTCCGATTGCCAAATTTTGGGCTAATGGTTTAAAATTGCTTTTTGAAATATTTAAATGAACAGCATGATTCATTATTTCATCAAAAAATTCCAAATTTTCAAGTCCTAATGCTGTTATACACCCTCACACAAGAACACATTCACCGTCCTGATTAACTGATCCAGCTAAGTTCTTAAGATTAAATTCCTCATTTTTTCTTCTATTAACAATTGTACAACAATTTAACCCAAAATATTGAATTTATTTTCATCTATAAGTAAGCCGTTCTTCCAAAACGTTTTGAGCTTATTTATCATTGATTTTACGACGGAAAGCGTAAGCTTACTGTTTTTCGCACGAACAAGAAAATTCTGCGGGAAGAGGTCCCCTTTAATCCAGCTAATCAGAGGACTTGGCGAACAATTTCAGGTGAAAATTAAACGTAAAATGTTTCACTCAATTCTGCAGAATCATTTTCAGCGCTCAAATGTGTATTTTTCATATTTTTTTTAACTGTAAACCTCCGATCACGCTTTGTTAACTTTGCCAGTTGACCTTTTCTTACCTTGTTTTCGGTCCGATTCTTGTCTTTAAAGCATTTTATCAAGCACTTCACAATAGAATAGTATAAATTAACTAATTTAGAGACATTTCAAACCAATTTATGGCTACAATGAGGGAAAACATTCAAATTTTGAATCGTGTTTTTGTTTTCTACGCATACCTGCCATTTAAAAATAATAAGCAGAGTATTAGGGAATAAATAAACAAAAAAAAAATAACGGCTAATGACTTTACAGTGTCATTACAATGAAAAAAAAAACCCATATGATAATTTTAATCATGAATTAATTCGAAAATATTTCAGTGTACGATGACTTTCGTGGCGTGTTTTTTCTCTGTCTCATCGTTTTTTGACAAATTTCAAAAATAAAATTCTGGGCAATATTTTGAATAAAACTACTGGGTTTTATCCAGAATGGCATAGGATTGGAGTGAAAAAAAATTGGATTTCATATTTGAATTCAGTTTCGCCTTATTTTGGTTTTAATACAAAATTTCAAGGTGTACGAACACTTTTGGGAGCCACTGTATATATATACATACCCCACATACACTTCTGACGCGTTGCTACTTACCAGAAAAGTATATATGTATCAAAAGTATATGGAACCATATATATGTGTTATATGTATTTATTTATTTATGTACTTATATTACTTATTTATTTATGTACTTATATTTGTTTGTTTATACAGTCCATTCTACTGTAGTATAATTTCTTTTAATATATGAAACCAATGCTCTAACAGATATGATAAACAAATTAAAATGCAAGTCTATCTAGATTTACATTGAGTAAAATCTCATTTTTCGATCAGCCATCTCAAATATAAAACCGCTATTAGTTTTGTAGTTTGTTACTATCGCTTTATGTCGAAAAAATAACTCAATCCTACGGAAAGTTTCTTATTATATAAGCTTTCCTGGAATGAAATTATAAAATTGTAAAAAATTTCAAATTTTTTTATTTTATAGTGTTTGATTATTTTCTTTTTTTATTAGATTAAAACATAGCTTTAAGCAACGAGAGGGAAATAATTTTTTGTGATGCTTACGACAATTTGCACCCCATTTTTATTAACTTATTTATTTTTTTAATTTTTAATTATTCCCCCCCCCCCCCCCTTCGTTCCAGAAAAATAAAAAAATAAAGGTTTTTTTTTTTTTTTGTGAAACCCACGTATCAAACCCTCGAAGTTGTTTTCTCGGCCGCAAGAGTGTCAGCACAAAGAAACTGCATTTGGGGAATGTTCGAGTGTCAATAGGTCATTGCTTATAACAATGCCAAACTAATGCTCGCGGGAACCATTGCGCCCACAGTGAAGTATTTGACTGAAAATCCTGGCCAAAAGCCCAAAATTAAAAAATTCCCCGATTTTTATGAAAATTTATTCTATGATAGTTGACTAACTGGTGCATCGATCGGCACCTGTTTTGGAAGCTTGAGTCACGTACAATTGCTCATAGCCTCGGTAAAAGATGATATTTCTATAAGAATTTTCACTTTTTTGTTACGTTTCAGCTTAATTATTACGTTTCAATGTAGATATTTCTGTGGCTTTATAAATGAATGGAATTGAACCAAACCAATTTTACAGGATAAAGAAATGTCAGGGCTTTGTGCTAATTTTAAATCAAAGTAAATATTTTTATTTCCTTTTTGTGAAAAAAAATAAAGAAAACTTGGTACGTGAGATATTTAAAGGCTTTTCGCCTTAATTTATACTTAGAGAAAGCTTTTTAAATGGGTGTCGGGCTTGGTCGGGCTGTTTTGAAAGTTGCATCGTATTTGGCAAAGTCTCTAGTACTAATTTCAGCAAAAAAATCTTCCGCCTACAACTGCCCTTTTTTATACGATTTTTTTTTAAAGTGCATAATCCGATCGTTCTGTGACAAGTCATGATTTTAAACTTAATTTACTTACAAAGAATTAATAAATTTGTAAAAAGTTATCATAAGTGCTACTGAATGAAAAGATCGACATATTTGAGCGCACAAACAACAATAAAATTTCAGGTACCAGTTTCAGGGTTACGAGAAACCGCTTCTTCAATGTATAAAAATGTAAGCTATGGAAGAATCATCCAATTAATTTTGAAACGCTTACCTTTATGCATCGCTAAAGAGATTCATTGCACCCCTAAAACATGTGTTTGCGTTCAATTATGTTAATTTTCTCATGTACGTTAATAAATTAATAAATTAAATTATTTTGCAATCTCGCTAAGGAAATTTGCTCTTCATTAAAGTTGAGATAGATTTTAGATTAAATAAATATTTATATTTTTCAGATCATTGCTGCAAATAATGTACCGGGGAAGGATGGTCTTTTACCCGTTATACGTAGCATAAGGGGGAACCCCCCCCCTCCTCCCACACACACTCGCTAGCGTTAGGAGACAATTGTAATTGTCTCCTAACGCTAGCGAGCGTTACTATCCACGTTTAAGACATTTTACCTACTCATTGTGATATTGAAGTTATATTAAATTTTAGTTCCAAGTTTTTGTTCGTACAGTTTTTAGCGGGACACATCACGCTATGTAAAACTAAGTATCGACCCAAGGTACGAGTACTATATATACAATTAAAAAGCAAAGAGCTTTTGAATATCTATTTTCGAGTGTTTTTACAGTTATGACATCCTAGTTCATTTATTTTTTTACAATAGAAAAAAAAGGTTCTTTGTAACCCCGAAACCCTTGTCTTCAATTCTTTTTGTGCATGATTAACTCAGGGTTTTAATGATTGAAACCAAACGAAAAGAATAAAATTGATTATTTTTTTGGTTTTAAATTAGTGTTTTGTACAGAATACTAGGATTTTTTAACCGCTTTTTTTTCCCTCGAACAGTGCATTTAATTACATACTTCAAAGGAAAACAGCCATTCGCATCAAACGTGTTTACTTATCACTTGTCTAAGAATTTTGGCAAGCAGCCAACTGTGGCATCCATTTCGGATCGAGTGAAAATTATTGAAAATTTTTATTTCAACTCATTGAAAAAAAAATCATTATAAATCAGTGAAACAACATAACTTCACCGTTTTCGCTGTAAATGAAGGTAAGGTGCTTATATTATTTCCTTAAAAAGTTTCAGATCCATAACGATATTAGAATATTGGATGCAGGAATTTTAGTTTACATTGATTGAATAATTGAAAAAAGTCGAAAAAGTGACCTCACTTTGTAAATTCCTAGAAATTCGGTTAATTACGGTACTTCAGACAAACCATATTCTTGAAGAAAATAATTTTTCCTGTCTAGTGATGCATTGGGTTTTTTTCTACGTTCACTAGGATCGTTTTTACGGTCGTAAACATGCAAAAGTCTAAACCGTGGATAAAATATTAAATATTTCATTTTCTAATTCAAATTGAAAAAAAATCAAGTTTCAAATTGTAACATCAGACCTTTCAGACAACTTGTATATCAAGTTTCGGGTCTATAAGTGGGATAGCTTCGCCGTACAGCGCACAAACGCACACAAGGGTGTCGCCTTCAGAAGAGTGAAAATTTTAAACTAGTTTTGGCCAGGATTTTCAGTCAAATACTCCACTGTACGCCCGTTAATCTTTTTACGTGCGCTAGCCCTGTATGAAGGCAATAAAATATTTTTTTTTAAATGCTGCATGAAAATTTTACAATTTTTTATTAGTTACGAAAAGTAAATATGATATCCAACACTGGCAAAATTACAAAGCGAAATGCTTCCGATCTCTTTTGATAAGTATTTTTAATCTTAAATATCATCGAATCAATGGACACTTTTAAAAATCTTTTTTACTTACCGGTAAGTAAATGTAAGCGAAATATCTACATGCTTTACTTAATAGTAAGTAAATTTAACCGAACTACCTACCCTACATGCGTTTCAGAGCTTGTTCAAGTAAGAACAGAACTGGAAATAAAACTCAGGATTTTCAAAAATGACAACATGGATAAAATTACGTAGCAATAGCCAATGAAATTCAATGACAAAAATTGAACTGATTTTTTAATTTATATTTTTATGGAGAATTTTTATACTTCAAAGATTTTGCATGCAGTGTTTAGTAATTTTTATTTCACAAGCGACTCTATTAACAATAAATTTTATACGTTAACCTATATTGTTCAACTACATGGGGGGAGGGGGTGCCCACTTCTCGACTAGAATTTTAAAATGCGCTCCTGGACGCATAAAGTTTGGGGACCTCTGACTTACAACAACTAATTTTCTCCATCCGAAACTCAGAAAAATAGTTCTGAAAATACTTTTTGCTCATTATTTTTGTAGAAAAATATACATTGTGTTGTCGAAACTGTAGCTTTTTTTACTTTGTGGGATGACATTTTTTTTTTTTTTTTGAGTAAAAAATGTATGACAGGCTACTAAACAAGGAACTACAGTGGACGCCGATTAATTGAATCAGCGTTTAATTGAATCAGCCGCTTTTCTGAATCAAATTGTCAAAAACAGAATAAAATCTGCTGTATTCAATTAGCCGTTTCATTGAATCGACCGCTTTATGAAATCAAACAGTTTAGAACAAATATGATTCATATAAGCGGCGGCCACTGTACAAACTGAAGGAAACTCACTTATAAAATCTTTGAAGTTTTTTTCCTGTCGGCGATAGTGTTAGTACAAAAAAACTGCATTGGGGGAATGTTCGAGTGTCAATAGGTCATCGCTTACTATTAATTTTCTCCATTCGAAACTCCGAGGAGATAGTACTGAAAATATTTCTCTTTCATTATGTTCTGAAGAAAAGAATACATTGTGCCATCGAAACTTCAGCATGGAATTGTTTTTTGACTTTGTAAAATGAGGGGTTTTTTTTTAAATAAAAAATGTATGACAAGCAACAGCAACAGACAAAATGTCTCAGTACTCTCTGTAAAGTTTTAATGCAAGAAAATGTTTCCTTCCGCACAAATAACAAATTTCGATTGCGTAAGAAACAAAGTTTACACAAGCACTAGGCATTTATTAAACTTACCTGGCAACTGGGTTAACTTCAAGTAAAGCGTCCTTAAGCTGACACCTAAAAAGCAGGCAAAAGTAAACGTAAAAAATAATTATTATAACTAATGCGCAACTAAATAAAACAAATGATTAAAACGTCAGAAATTTTCTAAAATAATTTTTAATGATTTTTTTCTTTCTTAAAAAAAGAGTAATATTTTAAATTAATGTATTTTTGTATATTAAGAAAATGTGACCAAGCGATGAGTTGGCAATAGTGCTTTTTTCAGCAGGAAGAAATTCATACAAAACTAGAGGACCCGACAGACCTTGTTCTGTTCAAACTTTGTAAATTGAAAAGTTAAAAAAATTCAATAAACTATCAAGTGTTTGAACTGTTTTGTTGAAAAAAATAAGTAAAAGGAAAATGTTTTAAACTGCTTGGTGTCAGAATGCGTATATTTTTTACAACTTTTTTTTATCGAATGCCCACTGAGCAGTTGTTTTGTTAACTTTTTTTCACCCGTACTTGATGGTTTGTTCCTTCAGCCATACTCAAAGGATAAAAAGTGTCCTCAGATATTCAGTGTAAAACACTAACTTCTCATCTAGAACAAACAGGAAATCCCGCTGCAACATCCCCCATATGAAAAAGAATAGAACAATCGAAAGGATATTGTTTTAAAAAATGATAAATGTAAAAACAATTCTCTGAATTAGCGAAAACCTCTCATCCCCCCTCCCCTCCCGATGTAAAATAAGCATTCTTCAACTAAAATGACTAAAAACTTTTTCAAAACAAAAAGGAATTCTTTGCGATTTGAAATATTTCGCCAAATAAACAAAAAATACAACAAATTACATTAACAGTAGCTTTAAAATGTAAACAAATGATCATGCAACTCTATTGTTTATAGCCAAAGTCACCAAACCACTACGTTACTGTAATCCAGACAATCAGTGAGCGAAGCCAACTCCGACCGATCTTTTGAACGAAAACCTCCCTTTTAATACTTCATATAATGCCTAATTTGTTCTTTCCACCAAAGATAAAGACCTTCCACTGCACTGATCTTTTGTGTTCAGAACTACCCTGTTGTATTTTATCTGGACGAAAATAAAATTTGTTTCGTCTTTAAATTCCATCATCTTTTCCATTAATAATGTACTCATTAGTTAGATAATCCTTAAAGTATTCTTGACATTGGTGCCAAAACTCAGATGGATTTTAGCCGAGAAACAAATATTGATAGGTACGGTATTTTCTGATCATTTAGTTAAGAAAACCTACAGCACCGATCCGGTCACATGGCTCAACTACGACGACAGAATACACGTTTTGCGTCAGTCTTAAAGTACTTGACTTTAAAATATATCACAGGACCTAAAATCGTTGCTTTCAAGAAATGAAGGCTTCACTCCCTCTACTTTTATCTATTCTCAATTGACATATCACAGTAGAAAATTTCATTACAAAAAGCAGAGCTGGCTTTCTTATTGTTCTTTGGCAACGGGTTAACTATTTATTTCAGTTCTCGCTCAACAATAGGTTAAAATAAGCAGTCATTTGGGAGATAAAATCATCAAATGTTTAAATTAATGAATTAATTAACAAAAACGTTTCCGATTCAATCCATCGCGCTTCAAAACCATGCTTGCCACAGTTTAATTACGCACAAAAAATTTGATCAAAATCGATCCAGTCGTTTAAAAGCCTTATGGTGACAAACGTCCGCACAGAAGATTTTTATATTAATACAAAATTATTATTCGCTATATAATACCATCCCTAATATGTGAGAAATCTGAATGTGTAACTTTAAAAAGAAAAGTAATGTTTAAATACTTAGTACAGTAAAATCCCTCTAATGCGGACACTAACGGGACAATTTGTTTTGTCCGCAATAGAGAGGTGCCCGCAGGACAGGGGTTTAATAACGTTGTTTGCAATGGAACTGGAGAACAAAAAATAGTGCGCATAAGAGGAGTGTTCACCTTTGAAGGGTGACCGTTAGGAGGGGTTTTACTGTGTGTACTATATTTACTATATTCTTATATTCCTCATTTTTGAGAGAGAGTGTTTTAAGAGAAATATGAATGTATAAACTGTAAAAAAGAAAGAATTACTGTTTATATGCTTACTATATTTATTGTATTCTTATATCATCTTTTTTTTAAGAGAACTGTCCGGAAAATAAGTTCCGGTTTGTAAAACAAATACCTTCAAAAATATGTAAATAAATGCATTTTCTTAAAAACAGAATCTGATTTTTCATAAAGAGTATCTGTTATGAAAAATGTTCCACGTAGCTGCCACCCATTTCTTTGTACCCTTTTCAAAAAAAGTCACCAGTAAAGATTGCCACTATTAAAAAACAATTTTAGTGACATCATCACTATCAAACATATTTTCCGTAATCTCATACTTCAAGTTCAAGAACATGGCATAGTCAGAGGTGTAAGATCGGTGGAAGTCTGAAAAATGGGTTATTGACCCGTAATCAAGTTTATGGAACTTTATTTGAGAACTCGCTATCGAGAATGAAAGAAATTTCCTCACACCAACTATTTTCCTTGAATTCAACAACTAGGTATAGTTGAAATACACCGCCAGCTCAGTCAATTCCAGCCGTGGACTGCAGTTTCGTGCTTATTAGCACTCATCAGCCCGGCATAGGAGTGACTGAGCTGGAGGTTGAAAACCTCTTAAGGAAGCCAAGAGTGCCAAACAAACTGGTAGCTAATACAGAATTAGCACGTACCAGACGAGTGACCGAAACAATGGTTCGGTTCAACTCGAATATTAAAGGCAAGGCAGTGCTAATTCTGTATTAGCTACCAGTTTGTTTGGCACTCTAGACTTCCTTAACAGGTTTTCCACCTCCAGCTCAGTCACTCTAACGACGGGCTGATGAGTGCTAATAAGCACGAAACTGCAGTCCTCGGCAGGAATTGACTGAGCTGGCGTTGTATTTCATGTAGTTCTGCCTTAACCCTGGCTATAGGGCGGTACCTTACTGAACTAGGTATAGTGCATAATTAGTTTATTCATTTATTGTAGTCCATTTACATAAATGGTTTCGTATTTGATGGAAAAAACTTACGTGATGTAAAAAATACTAATACTTCTGCTACACCGACTTGCATCCCCCCTCCCCCAACGATCAGGCAAAGACTAATCACTGTGAAACAACGAAGCTCGGGCAACAAGAGAAGGTTACAGAGACAGGGCCGCCGCTACCAGCAATGGGGCCCGGTACCAATTTTCATTCCGGGCCCCCCCCCATGACCCCCGCACCCCCATTCCTTTTTTTAACTGTCGCGCTTCATTTCCTTTCACTCACACACTTATTAACTTCAAAATGAGTAGTTTAAAATTGCATTCATATGTGATGTTCAATTGTTTAGTTGCCGATAGTTTTTTTTTTTTTAATTTTAATGTAAATTTAAAATTTAATCATCTTTTATAAAATATGTTTTCAAATACAGTAACTTCATGCGGTAAAAATTGGATAATTTGTCATGTTTGAGATAAGTAAAGTTACATGATTGTGAATTATGAATGTTCAGTAAGGCGAAGTCGGATGAACGAAGGGAAAAAAAAATCCGAATTACGAAATAAAGCTCTAGACGTAAAAATTAAAGCCGAACAATGGTACCGTAATGATATTATAAGTCGAAATATCATTGAAATAAATGCTGAATTTATTACCACACATACATATTACATTTGACTTAGATAATCCACAGTCAGGAGAAAGTATTGAGTTTCTAGAGTAAATATAAATTAATAATCGAAAATAACATATACATATAATCTCTCCGAACATGAGATTTTAAATTTATATTTAAATTAACTTACATACGTTTCCATAACTTTAACTTCTAACGAATATAGATATACCTGTCTGGATTACAGAATGGACATTTAGTGGTTTTTTTTTTGTCAGTAACATTCACTAACATATTCTCACCCTACGTACTTTTTTTGTCGCAAACTCGTGTATGACTGAATTAAAATCCACTTGTGCTGCCAACTGGTGCTCAATGCCAAGAATAGCTAGCGAATTTAGTCTGTCTTGTCCAATTGCTGATCTAGTCCATGTTTTAATTCGATTTCCTAATTTACTAAATGCCCTTTCAGCTTGGGCGACAGTCAAGGGGAGAGTGCAGAATATGCGAAGGGCAATACATATGTTAGGAAATATTGTTTGAAGCTTTCTGTTGTAAATCTCATTCAAAAGCACTAGGGGAGAAAGTTCAGTTACTTCATTAAACACTGACGAATGAATGTTTCTAATGTGAATAATCTCATTTCCAAGTTGACTATTTAAGTCGATTGCATACTTTGATGACAAGCATGCAGACAGCTTTTGCACTTCTTCATCATCTAAGGACATATATTTCAGTATTGGTTTAAATAGAGAACAAATTTCTTTCATTTCTTCAAAACGAGTATTTATATCAATTATAATAAAGTCCAAAACTGTAAAAATTACTTCTGTTCGAAATTTATATTCACCGGGTAAGAGTTCAGTACTTTGATGCATTGCTTCTTCTTCAACTTCTGCTCCTTCGTCAAAAAATACTTTTCTCTTTTTTGTTCGTTTTTTTTGAATTTGAAAATTCGATCTCCAAGTCCATGGCTTCAGAAACCAATTTTGTTTCTTGAAAAATTGCAGGCCAACCATCCCTTAACTTTTGGAGATCTTTATGGATATCATTTAGAAGGTTCAGTTCCACATCCAGGGAAATTCCACGTGTTTGGATAATCACGTTTCGTTCGTCAATACATGACAGCACTTTTAACCAGAAAGCTGACATAAGCATGCTCTCAAAAGAGCTAAAGTATTTTCTTAATGCTCGAGCTTCACTGAAGGCCTTCTCGGTTAATTGTAGTTCATCACACAAACGATCGAGAGCTTTCAATAATCCTGGACGGTGCAAGGAGATGGGTCGAACAGCGTCAATGCGAGAACTCCAGCGCGTTTCTGATAATGCCATGAGAGAAATTGGTATCTCTTCTAAAAGAATGGACCATCTGGAAGGACTGGCTGCAAAGAGTACAAATAATGCTTGCACAGAACCAAAGAATGTCATTATTTGAGGACACATCTTTGCAGCATTTACTCCAGTTAAATTTAACGAGTGGGCCCCACAAGGTGAAAATAGAGCAAGTGGGTTTTCATTTAGAATTCGGCTCTTGACTCCTTTCACAGCGCCCTTCATATTCGACCCATTGTCGAATACTTGTCCCCTGCAATCCTCTAATGGAATCGCATGCTTTTTAAGGCAATTCAACAATTCCTGAGCAATATCAAATCCCGTTTTTTTTGAGAAATTCAGAAATTCAATAAATCTCTCCTGAATTTCAAACAAATTCTTATCTGATGAGAAAGAAAGATACCTTAATATCAATACATTCTGTTCTTGATGACTTACATCTGGTGTTGCATCAGCTATGATAGCATAATAAATTGCCTTTTCACGTTCTGCAAGAATTAATTTCAAAACCTGATCACCACATAAGGAAATAAATTCATTTTGGCTCTGCCATGACAGATAATGCGTATGTTTTTTGCTTTCCCCACGTTCCTGTTCAAGTTTAATTTTGTTCAGATGATCTCTAGTTATTTCATCATAATGGCTTATCAATTCTAAACATCCTAAAAAGTTTCCGTTGCTCACATGCCCTATGTGGGAATTATCTCCTCTGAAGGGGAGACCTCGAGAAGCGAGATGAAGTGTAACATCAATTATTCTTTTAAGAATTGCTTTCCATCTTTCTGTCTCGCACATTATCAGAGTTTGGATGTTGCTGTCAATACCCATCCCAGCCAGAGACTGCTCCAAAGATTTCCACGAAACATAGCAATTCTTATGTCCTGCACTTTCTTCATGTGAGGGAAATCGAGAATAACATTTTTTCCAAGGCACTTGAGCTGGTGAAAAACCACTTTTCTTCGCAAGACTGCTATTGCCTTTACTAGAAATGGAGTTTTTAAATAAAAAGCAGGGGAAACAGTAAAGTGCTTGATTCTTAGAACTCCATACAAGCCAGTCTCGCTGCAATTCTTCTCTTTGGTTTGAGCTTTTGCTGTATAGAAGCTTCTTTTGAAACTGTTGCTTGTTTAGGTCTCGTGGAAACTTAACTGCAGACAGTTTATTAAAATTTGGAGCTCCAATTTTTATTATTTCTGAGCGAAGAGTATCATTTATAAAGTCCGGCCATTCTGCAGGATCACTCAGATTTGCATTGCTAGTTGAATCCAGTTGACTTATATTTTCACTTCTATTTTCATCAAATTTGGAGCCTAGAGAATCTTCTTGAGTTATTTCAATCGCTGATGTAATTGGTTCATTTGATTCCAGTTCAGTTGTTTCAGAAAATACTGGTTGCACTTCAGGATCGTTCAGATTTGCATTATTAGTTAAATCCAGCTGATTTACATTTTCTCCTCTACTTTCATTAATTTCGGAGCCCAGAGAATTTTCTTCAGTTATTTCAAACGCTGAAGTAGTTGGTTGATTTGATTCCAGTTCAGTTGTTCCAGAAAATAACGGTTGAACAGAAAAACAAGCAGAGGATTGAAAAAAATTAGTAATCTCTTGCCTGCCAATAGCACTTTTTTTTTCTTTTTCAGCTCGGAGCCTTTTCTTTTCAGCCCCTGATTTGTGTTTGTAGGACATTTTGACCAAGACCTGCAGTAAAACTTTCTCTAACACGTAAATTAAAACACGCGTCAAGCGAGATCGTAGATTACCGTGAAAACAAAATCAAAGCACATTCGAAATACTACGTCTTTCACGAATCGCAAGAAAATGAGATTTCGAACCGACTCTCCTTGCGGATTGCATTGTAACCGACAGCGCATTGCTAAACGCTGGCTTGCATTGTCTTGTGGTTCTTGGAAGCACTGGTTTCCCAGGCCGCTATCCGCCTACCCGTCGCGATGTCGCGACCATTGGTCGCATCAACATGTGCCGAGTGGACAAACAGCGTGCAGCTAGCCAAGGTAGATTCCTAGGCAACGCTGATCGCGCGGAAAAATTGACTTAACGAGTTTTTGTAGCGGGAGAAGAAAAGTTTGCGTTGCAAAATTCCAGTGGTCAGGTTGATTTCAGCTTAGCGCTTCATGAACAAAAGCTTAATTTTTTTCGAGAAATTATTAACATTATTATTGGAAAAACTGTTTCATTACTTTACGGGCCCCCCCAGAGCTCCGGGCCCCGGTACTATAGGTCCGGTGTCCCCCCCCCCAAACGGCGGCCCTGTACAGAGATAAACTAGAGAGCAGCACCTTCCTTTATAACGTTAGAAGCTTTCTCCTTCTTGCAGAGCCTGATTACCGCAAGGGCACAGGCCCCTCCTCTTAGATTTCAGGGAGCCAAAAATCCTCTTACATGCCATTAATACATACCTCTCTTCAGGGTTTCCAAATGTCGAGACTATTATACGCATTATTTTAACAATCCCAATATCCAATTGCAATGCAGAACGATCATTTTCATTCTTAAAAGGAATGAAATCTCATTTGTGATCTTTTTTTGCATCAAGGAAAACTTTCATCCTTAGTATTATTATGCTTAAATAATGATTTCACTCGGAATCTAGAGGACGATATTGATATTTTTGCAAATTCCAAGTCAAGGGGAAAATCTCTTATTTGTTGATAAACATTCCCCTTAAAAAAATATCTTTTGCAAATCTAAACCACTCCAAGTTTAGTCTGTATTTACTATTAAAAGTTATATCGTAGATAATTTTGATGATTACGGTTTACTGCAACGGGCAAAGTTTAACCACATCTTATATAATTACCGTATACTATATCTCTTCTACTTTTAAAATGTATCTACACCCAAACCTGTTTTTATGCGGTCGATACGGACCGCATAAAAAAAGTCTCACTCAGAAAATAACCAAAAAATTTACGGAATATCTTGGAATTGCTTCTTTAAACGAAACTAAAATAAACCAAGTGATGATAATTCTGCCGAATAGCCGGACAAAATGTTCCGAATAAGGAAATTTTGGGGAAGTCACAGTGACTTCTCATCGGAATGCCCCTCTGTCGTCACTTTTGAAGATGCTACCTAGCACTCGTTTTATAAATAATTTCGCCAATGGAGTCCAACCTGATTGAACTTTTTATATACCGCACAAAAAAAAAAAAAAAAAATCTAAAAAAAAAAAAAAAATCACACAAAAAAAAGACCACACAAAAACAGGTTTGGGTGTACTTGCGATATGAGGTACCATCAAATTTAGCATGACTGTATTAAT
Organism: Uloborus diversus; assembly: GCF_026930045.1. Taxonomy (NCBI): domain Eukaryota; kingdom Metazoa; phylum Arthropoda; class Arachnida; order Araneae; family Uloboridae; genus Uloborus; species Uloborus diversus. The sequence continues at coordinate 110,240,971 of NC_072737.1, read as the reverse complement.
AAAAAAGCATCGAAATATATTTATTGTTTCAGTATATAGTATAAGCCGCAATGGGGGAGGGGGAATGAATTTTGTGCCCAGTGTCTTCAAAAATCTTATTTGAGCTCTAGGGGGGGGCCCTGAAATAGAATTGTATCCCATGTCCAATATCAGAAAGATCGGGCTATGTCCTCTTGGTGTGAGTATTTTGTTTACAGCGGGACTTTTATTTCAAGTTGCTTTTGCGTAATTGTATATGATAAGTGATCAATGACTACAACTCACGATCAATTGAACGGACAATCCTAAACAACATCGAAAATGTAAGAGGAAGTTGTTTGACCTATATTTCAACATAATGTACATATTCTCTTTGCTTCCCCACGAGCGTCGGTGGTATAACGGTTAGCATAGCTGCCTTCCAAGCAGTTGACCCGGGTTCGACTCCCGGCCGACGCAGCTCTTTTTAACTTTCTAAATGCAATCATTACGTGGTAAATTGATGGTTGGTTATTACGTAGTAATTGATTGTCTTGTTACATAAAATCTTTTAAAATAGTGTCTGGCTAAACTAGTTCTTTGTTCCTTAAACAGCATATATTCAGAGAGAAAGTCTTTTTTTTTTTTAAACAAGTTTTTACGTTTAGGTATTTTAACTACTACTCTGCTCGCTTACTATTTGACATTGTTGGTAAAATTTCATAGGGTTTTGGGATACACACAATCAGTTTGGGTTCTTTACAAGATTAACTTGTCACAGATTACTTAATTGATTTGTTTTTCTTTTCGTTTTTCATTTTTGTATACGAAAAACTATCTATTTCCACGGATACGAGCTATTGTCTGTGTGCAACAGTAAAAAAGAAAATAAATTAAGAGAGCAATCTGAATATATATATATATATATATATATATATATATATATATATATATATATATATATATATATATATATATATATATATATATATATATATATATATATATATATATATTATATACACACACACACATACCTCTCAGTCGCGTGCTATCCCTTACTAGCGAAAGTCGACATTTACCTCGTTTTTGTATTTCGCAGTAATATGTATATTCTTATTGACTTATTTAATTGCATATTTATTTATTTATTTACTTAAATAGTAAACCCTACCAAAGTAAAATTCTTTTTAGTATGTGAAATAAATACTCTATGTAACAGATATGATAAACAAATTAAAATGGAAGCCTATCCAAATTTACATCAAAGTAAAATCGTATTTTTGGATCAGCCACTTTGAATAAAAAGGCGACATTGATTTTTTAAATTTTGCTTTAATATTGAAAAACTAATTCAATCCTAAAGGAATTTCATTAAGGGAAATTCTTTCCTGGAATCAACTTACATATCTGTAAAAACTTTAAAGCTTATTTCTTTGATAGTCTTCGTTTTTTTTTTGGGGGGGGGGGGGTAGCCTACTTTCCCAGTCAAAGTCATAGAAAGAAGGAAAAATTATTATTATTATTATTTTTATTTTTGCCTACTTTCCCCGTCAAAGTCAGAGAAAGAAGAAAAAAGCATGAAAAAAAGATTAATGAATCGTAAAAATATCGAGAAAAAAAAGTCAAAAATAAATAAAATAATTAAATAAATATCGAAAAATTAAAAATTTTAAAGTAGGGTATTAAGATGGAGAAAATTTGTCTGTCGGTCTTGTCTGTCTCTCCCAGCCCCCTCTACTAATTACTTTTGAGTGAATAGTATAATTCAAACAATTTTTCTTTTGTTCGAAAGATCTCGGCAATTACACCTCTATTCCATAGTTTATTTTTTGATTTGAATAATTTTTCGTTCAATTTTGAGCAGTTCAAAAAACTTAACATTAGCGCCTACAGGGAAATTCAAGACAAATATGGATCCTGATCTTAGAGGCAAATTTCATTCAAAAAAACTTGGTAGGAAAAAGGTTTTGAAGAAGAACATGTACAGAAAATATCTTTTTGATCTGAACAATTCTCCGTTCAATTTTGAACAGTTCTAACCTCTTAACATTAGCGCAAGTCAATATAGATCCCGATTATAAATGCGGATATACTTCAAATAAATTTTGTAGGAAATAAATCTTGATGATCATTTCCCTACTCCGTCTCCTAGAATTTTAAAACAGTCCACTCCGAATTCGACTCCTGTACCCGAAAATTAGTCGGATTCCAACTCCATGACTCCGACTTTAACTTCTCAGCTTTGGCAAAAATTTGCACACGGAAGAAAAATGGCTGATTCCGATTCTTGGAAATTTAAAGTCTTTGACTCCGACTCCAATTCCTTTGTCATAAAATAAGTCCGTCTCCGACTCCGCAATCATTGGCAGAGTTTCGAACTTTAAGGGAAAATGACCGATTCTGACTCGGAGTCTTTGAATTAAAAACCTTCATCTCCCAAATCAGCATCATTTACTACAAAATGAGATGGACTCCGACTCAGACTCCGCACCGCAGTCCCGGCTTTTGCTTTGAAATAATTATTGTTGACAAGATTTGTTTTTATTTTTGCGTTAAACTTTTAATTTATGTATTCAGTGTTTGATGGAGAAATTCGAAGTCCTTTATGTATCTTATTAAAGATATGAGCAGACAATTTTTTTTTTGATAATGACAATTTTTTTTTTTTTTTTAAGTTGACATTTTGTTGTTTTCTATTTAATTTTAAAGCACGTTTATTCATTTTTAATTACTTTTTGGCAAACAGGGAAAAACAAACGATTTTTTTTTATTTAGTTATTTATTAATTTTTTGACAATTTATTTATTTTATTGAGGTTACTAGGGTAACATCCCCAGTAATTGGCACGGCACCAGTGATTGGCGTTTCCAACAAAAATGTCCTAAAAAAGACTCGTATCCAATTTTTTTTTAAAATAGAAGGCTATATACCAACTGAATGTACATTAATTTTAAAGATTAAAACTTCAATTCATGTTACTAAATGGCAGCAGTATGTAGGAAAGAGAAACAATTGTGGCTTTTGTCAAATCAGCCATTTTTGTTGCAAAAGCTTCTTCTCTGGCTTAAGGGAAGCATGCACATAAATCCATTAAAATCTGACTTAAAATATATTTTAAATTTTCTTTGCCATAAGTTTTGTTTAGTTGAAAGGTGTTACTTTAATTGTGTAGAAGTATATTTTCGTCCCTATTTGGAATTTTAAAATAATTATGGGTGCCATTTACTGGTGCTTCAATTTTGCTAGTCCCCAGTAATTGGCATGTGTGCCAAGTACTGGGGAAATAGTGTCATTTCCGCGATAAAACTGAGTGAGGTGTCATTATCTTCAGTTTTTTGCGTAGATTACGAATATGATAAAGCGGAAATTGAAATCGTTATTTTTTGTACAGTAATTGTCAAAAAAAGCATCAAAATCATCAATTTTTGAAGTTGCGGCTTTTTGTCAATTGGAGTGACTTTCATCAGAAAAAAATCCAAATGAAAGTTAATCAGTAATTAATTTTATATTGGGGACTCCGTCCTCTGCTCGATTCGCTCGCTAACCCCCGTTCGCCTCCTACGGTATCTCAATGCCGCCTGCAGTGGGTGGTTTTTCAAGAGAAAGAAAACCGACTTGTTGCATTCGATCAATAAAAAAGAGGAAAACTTATGCAAAAAAGTACGCTATATAAGTTTTTAACTATACTTGGGGCAAACCTAACTTGGTAGCATTCGTAAAATCAAAACTGTAAACCGAAGGATGAAACAGCAGTAATTTCAATATCTTTTCCATGGAACATTCCAAATTTATGTTTTTATTTCTCTAAAATATTTTTCCAACATGAAGAAGAGTGATTTAGCATTAATTTATATAAAACTAGTGGTACCCGCACGGCTTTGTCTGTAGTAGAAAAATTAAAAGGTCTTTTGGTTGGCCTGTGTGGCAAATTTTCTCTCCCATTGCCTTGTACCCATGCCACGGTTCCACATTATGAAAATTTTGTATCTCGCCAATTGTCTTGTGCCCATGTCACGGTTCCACGTTATGATAATTTCGTAATTTACTCGTCCATCTTATGATAATTTTGTTCTTAAAATTGGAATAGAAAAAGAACTACATCGAGTTTTCGAAAAATCGCTTCGAGGTGCACACCCCCATGCTACAAACTAATTTTGTGCCAAATTTCATGAAAATCGGAGGAGCGGTCTAGGCGCTATGCGTGTCAGAGATCCAGACAGAGAGACTTTCAGCTTTATTATTAGTAAGGATAAAGATAAAGATAGAGAAAAAAAATTCTTCCCCATATTATCAAATTTATATGAAAAATGGGGTTAAAATTTGAATAAAAAAAGAAAATTCAAATTTTCAAAAAATCGCTTCGAGGTGCACACCCCCATGCTATAAACTAATTCTGTGCCAAATTTCATGAAAATCGGCCGAACGGTCTAGGCGCTATGCGCGTCACAGACATAGTGACAGACAGACAGAAATCCGGACAGAGAGAGATCCAGACAGAGAAACTTCCAGGTTTATTATTAGTAAAGATAAAGAAGAAGAAAGATAAACAAATTCTTCCCCATATTATCAAATTTATATGAAAAATGGGCTTAAAATTGGAATAGAAAAAGAACAAAATCGAATTTTCGAAAAATCGCTTCGAGTAGCACACCCCCATGCTATAAACTAATTCTGTACCAAATTTTATAAAAATCGGCCGAACGGTCTAGGCGCTATGCGCGTCACAGACATAGTGACAGACAGACAGAAATCCGGACAGAGAGAGATCCAGACAGAGAAACTTCCAGGTTTATTATAAGTAAAGATAAAGAAGAAGAATGATAAACACAATCTTCCCCATATTATCAAATTTATATGAAAAATGGGCTTAAAATTGGAATAGAAAAAGAACCTCATCGAATTTTTGAAAAATCGCTTCGAGGTGCACACCCCCATGCTACAAACTAACTTTGTGCCAAATTTCATGAAAATCAACCGAACGGTCTAGGCGCTATGCGCGTCACAGAGATCCTGACAGACAGAGATCCCAACAGAGAGACGTTCTGCTTTATTATTAGTAAAGATTACCTACTTTACATTAACATTACTCATGTTTCTTATGATGATAAAATTTGTATGTAATTTAAAAGTAAAAAATCAAGTGATTTTCCAGTTCTATTAACATGTGCCAATTACTGGATCACAAGGTGTCATACACTGGGGTATCAGGTGCCAATTACTGGTGATTTTGGTAACTTTTTATATGCATATTTTTATAAAAGTATCGATTCAAACATTTTTGATTTTAGTGAACCAAATAGATGCACAGATGTACACTCTTTGATACAAAATATTTGCAAGAGAGTATTTTTTTTCTAAGTACTGAAAACAGAGGTAAGTTTAAGGACTAACTCTTAAAGTGCCAATTACGGGGGTCTTTACCCTATTTTTTTCTTTCTGAAAGCAAGTAAAGATATTTTTAATTTAAAGAAATTAGCTGCTTTGTTTAAGAGGGAGTGCTACTTTATTTGTTCGTTTATTTATTTTTTTGCGCACAGTACCTACTGAAAATATTTCTTTCATTAGGCCTGAAGAAAAGGATACATTGTGCCGTCGAAACTGAAGCCTGGAATTAATTTTTTACTTTATGAAATGAGTTTATTTTTTATTAATAAAAATGTATGACAAGCAACAGACAAAATATTTTCTGTGAAGTTAAAATACAAGAAAATGTTTCCTTCCAAACCACGTGTCTTGTTTTGACTGCATGAATAACAAAGTTTACACAAGCACTAGAAATTTATTAAACCAATTTAGGGCTAAGTCGATTTTAGGTAAAGTGCAATAAAGCTGACACCCCAAAATCTGTTCCTTTGTTAATAATGCAAATAATTGTTTTAAGAAATTCGCAATTAAATAAAACAAGTATCTAAAGCATTACCAAATTTTAAAAATAAAATAGAATTATTTTTTTTCTTTCTTAAAAAAGAGAAAAATTATTCTAAATTCTTTTATTACTTTAGAAAATAAGTAATTTAATGAATGTTTTCTTTATTCAGAGATGTCAATTTTAGAAATTGTTATTTGGAGGTCAACTTTAGTGCACCTTATCTTACCTAGCCGTTTCCTTAGAAACACTTAACCAATAGCATTATTACAATTACTAAACTAGTTGCATATTTATTTAACTTTGTTAACTTGTTCGAATTTTGGGTGATGAAGAAGGGGTCCAAAATAACATCGTAAGAACTATTACCGTGATGTTTCATTTTATTTGACGTTCTGTGATCTTGAATTTATTACTTAATAATTCATTTACTAGTAATAAATCGAATTAAAATCTTGGAAAATTATCGCCAACCTCTGAAAGGTTGAGCTGAATTTTTTCACACATACAGCATCAAAGTAAAATTTTACTTCATATTTCTTTTGCGTAATGAAGTATTAAAAGTGATAACGGGTTACAACTCGTGATCAATTGAACAAACACCCTAAGTAAAATCTCAACTGAAAGAGAAAGTCGCTTGACGTACATTCTGATATTGTGTTCGTTTTGTTCTCCCTACTCGACGAGCGTCGGTGGTATAACGGTTAGCATAGCTGCCTTCCAAGCAGTTGACCCGGGTTCGACTCCCGGCCGACGCAAAACATTTTAACTTCTAAAATTGAATTTTCAATTCACATTAGGGTAGCGGCACCGGTGTGAGACATGGTTATAAAACATCGTTCTCAGGCTGACTCAATTTTCTGAGCCTTTTAATGTATTTAAAACTATTTTTCTATCATGCAAAAAAAAAAAAAAATCATCCAACGTCTGACTGCTTCTGTATCCTCTGAATTAGTTAATTCTATTTTTATTTGCTCCATTTCGAAACAGGGTCCGACCACCAGTAACAGTTCCCGAAAAATCGGATGATACTCTGAAACAGACAGGTTCAGACAATGATGAGTAATGCGCAAAATTCCCTTTTTCTCTTCAAAATGTGCAAAAGTTCTTTATTTTTTGAATTAAAGCCTTATTAAATTCAAATGAACATGAAACACCAGTTGACCTTGTGTTAGCTGTTCATAACCTTCCACCACTGCCTTGTAAATAAATACCAACTAGCTCATTAAATTCACTCAGATGACACGAGATGGTTACACAGTATTCATGGGCCACAGCAACATCAGTTTTACCCACATAAAATTCATATTATGTAAGTTGAAACTTGTAACTGTCTGTTACTCGCTTTCTCTCTCTCTCTCTGGTGCCGTTACCTTATACCTTTTTAAATAACGTTTACTAAAACTACTGTGCTTTACCAACAGTATAAGAAAAAAAGAACAATTCATATTTCTTTACAAGCTTTTTCGTTTAGGAATTTTATTTACTAACACCACTGCTTACTATTATAAAGGTTGTGGGACATCGATGCAGTACTTTTTAAAACAAATTTGCTATAGATCCCATAATTTATTTGTTTTCCTTTTCGTTTATTATTTTTGCTTACAAAAAAAAAATCGGTTACTATGAATGGGAATTGTTGTCTACTTACACCAAAGGAAAAAAATAATAGGTAATAGAAACCACTCAGAAACCTCAAATATAACCACTCAGCGACGTGTTAATACTTACCGGAGAAAACCGACATTTATCTGGTTTTGTCTTTTTCGGAAAATTATATAGAGAGGCATTTATTTACTTACTAGTGGTACCCGCACGACTTTGCCCTCAGTAGAAAATTTAAAGGTCACTTGATTCACCTATATATTTACAAATAATAGATGATGAATTTCTCGCGTATTTCCTATGTTCATTTGCTCGCCCATGGTCGCATATGGTAGTTTGCTCGTACACTTTATGGTAATTTGGTAGTCCTAACCCACGTTATGATAATTTGTTCGATAAAATGTTCTTAAAATTAGAACAGAAAAGAACAAGATCAAATTTTTGAAAAATCACTTTGAGGGGCTCACACCTAAGTTACAAACTTATTTTTTGGTAAATTTCATGAAAATCGGCCGAACTGTCGAGGCGATATGCGCGTAACAGACATCCAGACAGACATCCACAGATCCAGACATGCAGACTTTCAGCTTTATTATGATTCATTCATTTATCTAAATTGTCCATTCTACTGTAGTGAATTTCCTTTCAGTATCTGAAACAAATACTCTCGGTAACAGACAAGTTAAACAAATTGAAATGCAAGCATGTTCAAATTCACAACAAAGTAAAATCGCATTTTTTTGATCAGCCACTGCGAATACAAAAGTCGCTATTAGTTTTGTTTTTTTCTCTTTTTTTTTAATGTCGCTTTTAAAGCGAAAATGTAACACAATCCTGTGGGAAAATTATTATTCTATCAGCTTTACTGGAATCAAGTTACATGTGTATAACCAATGTCAACTTTATTTATTTGATACTATTCAGTTTCTTCTTCTTTTTTTTTACTTTAAATTAAATGATGTTTTTAAGAAACGAGAGGGAGGATTTTATTGCCAGAATTTGAACATTTGGCAACATCTTTAAATATTTTATCGTTCAAAAAAAAAAAAAAAATTAAAAAGAAAGTTTTTTTTTTTTTTTTTCGAAGGAAACCCACTTATAAAATCCTCGAAGTTGTTTCCCCAGCGGCATTACTGTTAGTACAAAGAAACTACATTGGGGGAATGTTCGAGTGTCAATAGATCATTGCTTATAATTAATTTTAACCGTTTGAAACTCTGAGAACTACTGAAAATATTTCTCTTTCATTATGCTCTAAACAAAAAACCACATTGTGCCGTCGAAACTGCAGCATTTAATTTATTTTTAACTTTGTGAGATAAGTTTATTTTTTTAACAGAAATTTATGGCAAGCAACAAAATACTTTGTGTAAAGTGTTAACACAAGAATATGTCTCCTTCGTCCCACATGACTAGTTTCGAATGTATGAAGAACAAAATTTACACAGATGATAGAAATTTCTTAAACCAACTTAGCAATTAGGTCAATTTTAGGTAATGTGCTCTAAAGCTGACACCAAAAAATATGTTCCTCAATAAATGATACAAATACAATCGATATAATGCGCAACGAAATAAAACAAATATTTAAAGCATTAACAAATTTCTAAAATAATTTTAAATGATTTTTTTTTCTTTCTTAAGGTAGGGGTAAGTGGTGTACCTCGGACATGTGTGTACCTTGGACCTAGGCTGATTACAGCTCTGCTTATTAAAATATTTGAATAGCAACATGTGTTGTTAAAGTATTTGCCACTAGACGTCTCAGTGCATACCGTTCTGTTTTGTTGAAAGCTCATCTCATCGAAGTATTATTAAAACAGAAATATACCATTCAAAAGTAAGTTTTTCCTGATACTTTTAAGTTTTTTTTTTTTTTTATTATGAAACGTATAGTGTTTATTCTGAAATGAAGGTCATGCATTATACAATCATGTTCTATCTATATTCTATCTATAACACCATGTGCTTGAAACAAAGTTAGGCCAAACTGTAGCATAATGGTCATCTATTTTGTTTTTTATAACCAAGTAGTGTACCTCGAACCAATACAAGTGGTGTACCTTGGACTGGTCCAAGGTACACACTTCTGCATAGTTATTATAACTCCTAAAACTTCATGTTCTCCAGTTTGTTGGAATAGTTGGAAGAGCATTCCCACTGGCCTTCACATTATCAAATATAATCAACAGCTTTAAGGTTACTGGCTAACATATACTGAGTGAAAATATTTCTCAAGATTTTGATTTCCTCCTATCAAATGTCACTGATCTCTCGATGCAAAAGTAACAAGAAAATAGCACACAAAATGATTTTACTGGTGTGTCAACATCTGAAGTTAGTATTTCTTTGCCAAACCTTATCACCCTTGAAGAAATAAGGCCATATCCAAAGGCCCTGCCGAGAAAACAATTTCATAGGGGGAGACCTAAAAGAAAGTTTTGTATTTTGCCAACAAACCCGAGAAAGAGCGTCTTGAAGTAGAAAAGGCTAAAATGGCAATGAAAAAGTAAAGCAAACTAAGACAGTAAAAACCCCTACCAAGCCAATAAGAGAAAACATAATTATTCCTCAGAGTCTGAACTTGAGAATATTGAAGATTTATATGAGGAATTTGATATTTCAGATCATCATTTAATGAGCTAGAAGATCCAGATAACGTCAATATTTAGATTGGTGTTTTTGTATTGGTGAAATTCGCTAGCAAGAAAACTATTAAATATTTTCTTGCAGAAATTATTTCTATTGCTGATGATGGATATGAAGTTAAATATCTGAAAAAAGATCCAAACTGTCAGAAGTTCACCAGAGAAGATCCTACCCTTTATGAAGTTGACAAAAAGAATATCATAGTCAAGCTACCACACCCATTACTAGCTAGTCGATCTGAAAGGCAGCTTGAGAAGTTAACATTTGGAGTCGACTTATCCAATTACAATCTTGGTTAGAAATAAGTGTAACTTAAAAAAATAATCTTTAGTATGATTTTCAGAAGCTAGAGAGTCTTGTCATTTTATTAAAAAAGTGAACCATAATAAGATAATAAGATATAAATTTTTATTTATCTTTGAAACAAATAAAAAATGTATTTCTATAATTGTGTGTGGTTTACTGATTGATAAATAGTGATGTTCTTACTGAAAATCATATTTTCTTTACCTGTTAATCATTGGTCCGAGGTACACCACCCCAAGACCCAAGGTACACCACCGGTGGTGTACCTCGGTACTAATCGCATTCTTCTGTTTTTTCTTAAAAATGTGATTGAAATAAGTTAAATAAATATTTAAGATAATTATATGTTGTGTAAAAAATCATAAGTTTTAACTAAAGGTATTTTTATTTAGATTTGGCAAATAATTATGAAATTAAAAATTGAAAAGTGAAAATAGGTTCAAGGTACCCCACCTTTAACTATCCGACTAGGTTCGAAGACATTTTTTTGAAACATAACTTAGACATTTTTTTTTAATGTTATGTTTTACTACATAGCACATAAGTCTCAAAATTATGAAAATAACATAAAAACAATTTTTTTAAAATATTATTTTTAAAAAAAATGGACAAATTTCAAGAAAAATAGCGAAAAAACGTATCGTACGCTAACAGTTATTGACAAATTTTGGTTCTAATCACACATAGATCCTTGTAGGAATACATACAGTGGCTCCCAAAAGTCTTCGTACACCTACGACTTTCAACAAAATAGGCCCCAATCCACTGGTTAGAATTAATATTTCGGAATAGGTATTTTATTTTAAGATCTATGATCAATTTTTAACAAAACTACATGAAACGTTTTTAAAAAATATTAAAACTTAATTTTTTAAAAATCAAAAACCAAAAAGTGCCGGAAATTTTATCTCACAAAAGTCTTCGTACACTTTATAAAATGTCTATATATTATTGAATAATCTAACTTTTGCTTAAGTTATTAATTAGTAGACTATCATACAGTATTCATAACACCTTTTAAACGTCTGGGAATAAATTTCATTCTTTTTCTTTCTTTTTTCTGCGTAATTTCTGAGTAAGTGTTCAACCACACTCCGAGTCTTACTGTTTCTAGCTCTATTTTCGTTTTAAAGCCCTATTTTCGTAATCTAGCCTCCAGATATCTGTAAATATATTACATTAAGTTAAAATCTAGAGATTGAGGGGGTATTTTCTAAACTTTAGGACAATTTTCTAGGCACTAGACGCAAACGTTGAAAACCGTGTGTTTCTTATCTTCCGTGTGTTTCTTTTATAAACAAAGTTGTTTCCAATTGCTAAATTTTTGGCTCAGAGTTCAAAATTGGTTTTTAAAATATTTAAAGGAACAGCATGATTCATTATTTCAGCAAAAAATTGCAAACTGTCAAGTCCTCATGCTGGTATGCACCCTCACACTAGAACACCTCCACCGTCCTGGTTAACTGATCAAAATAAGTTCTTAAGATTAAGTTCCTAATTTTTTCTTTTACTTACAGTTATACAACAATTTAACCAAAAATGTTGAATTAATTTTTATTTGTTAGTAGGACGTGATTCTAAAACGTTTTTAGCTTATTTATCATTGATTTTGTGACGAAAAGCGTAAGCTTTCCGTTTTTCGCACGACCAAGACAATTTCTGCGGGAAGAGGTCAAATTTAATCCAGCTAATCAGAGAACTTGGCGAACAATTTTAGGTGAAAATTAAATGTATAATGTTTCATTTTACTCTGCAGAAACTTTTAAAGCACTCAAATGTGTATTTTTCATAAATTTTTTAGCTTCAAATCTCCGATCACGTTTTGTCAACTTTGCCGGTTGACCTTTTTTTACCTTGTTTTCGGTCCGATTCCTTTCTTTAAAGCATTTTATCAAGCACTTTACTATACAAACAAATAAATTACTAATTTAGAGACATTTCAATCCAATTTACCACTACTGTGGGGAAAAAATTCAAATTTTGAATGGTGTTTGCGGTTTTTTACGAATACCAGCCATTTTACAGTAATAAGCACAATATTAAGGAATAAATAAACAAAAAAATTGAAGCCAAATGACTTATAAGGGTCAACACAATGCAAAAATATCAATAAAACGGCATATGATAGATTTAATCATGAATTTATTCAAAAATATTTGAGTGTTGGATGACTTTTGTGGTGTGTTATTTCTCTGTCTCTTCGTTTTCTGACCCATTTCAAAAAGAAGATCCGTCAATATTTTGACAAATCCAATGGGTTGTATTTAGAATGGCATTAGGAATGATGTGAAAAAATATTGGACTTCATATTTGAATTCAGTTTCGAGTTATCTTGGTTGTACTAAAAAATTTTAAAGTGTACGAACACTTTTGTGAGCCACTGTATTTATGATACGCATGGGCGTTTTGCAGTAGATTTCTTGTATTTTAAAATAATTCTGATAAATAGCTAAACAAACTTAATATACTATAATTTTTAGGAAAACAGCAAGCATATTACAGAAATCTATTACTTAATTCTAAAATGCAGCTTAATTTTTAAAGGAAAGCAGCAAGCATATTACAGAAAACTATTTTAGAAAAATTCACATCAATACTTGAATTTTTTTATTTATTTATTTATTTATTTATTTATTTTTATTTTTATTATTATTATTTTTTTTTGTGATATCATTGTTACAGTAGACAGCTTTCTTCAAAAGTATCATTCTTCAGAAAACGCATTTAAATGCAACTTCCGGTCTGGAGTTTAGTGTACGACTCTAGTAATACAACTAAAACTCCAGTTGCAATTCACGTAGAGTAAAAACTAATACAGTTTTGGAACGCTGATAAATCAAACTACGAAACGGATTCATAAACTTTTAAGCGAATATTTCACCGAAATTGTCGATTTTAACGCAGCCAATACCTTAAGAGGAGAAAATTCCTTCTAAATCATTTAAGAAAACCAGTAATGCTATAAATATTTGCTTTATTCAAAATTGTCATTTTTAGAAATAGATATTTAAAAGTCAACTTCAGTGCACTTTTAAATAATTAGTTAGCCTAATTGTTTACTTAGAAACATATAAACACATAGCATTCAATGCAATTAATAAACTAATTGATTATTTATTTAACTTTATTTGCTTGTTTGAATTTTGGGTGATGAAGAAGGGATCCAAAATAAACTATCCGCAACAACTATTTCCATAATGTTTCAATTTATTTGTTTCACACTGACGTTCTACGATCTTGAATTTATTGCTTTAACAATTATTTTTCTATAAATAAATCGAATTCTAATCTTGAAAAATTAACGGTGGTGGACTTTCGAATTTCTGGAAGGTTAAGTCGAGTTATGCAGTATCAAAACAAAGTTTTACTTATCATTCCAAGTAATGAAGCATGACAAATGATGGCTGGTTCTGACATTATGTTATTTTTTTTCTACGCGCTGACTAAGCGTCGGTGGTATAACGGTTAGCATAGCTGCCTTCCAAGCAGTTGACCCGGGTTCGACTCCCGGCCGACGCAAAAAGTTTTTGACTTCCAAAATTTGATTTTCTTTTCACAATATATTTTTAATAATATCTACTAAAACTATGTTGCTTCTTCAACAGCATAAGATGAGAAAAAATTCCCTATTTTTTACAAGAGTTTACGTTTAGAAATTCTAACAGCTAACATGACTGCTTACTATTATAAAGGTTGTGAGACACAAGTTGCAATACTTTATAAGACAAGTTTGTTATAGATCCTATAATTTATTTGTTTTTCCTTTCGTTTGTTATTTTTGCTTGCAAAAAGAAATTCGATTACTATGAATGGGAATTATTGTCTGTGTACACCAACAAAAGAAAGAGATAGATAAAAGAAAGCTACCACTTAACGGCGGATTGATACTTGCCGACGAAAGTTATTTTCTTGGTTTTTGTATTTTTCAGTAGCATATATATATTCATCTATTTAATTATTTATTTATTTATTTAAAGAGTTCATTCTACTGTAGTGAAATTCCTTTCGTTATCTGAAACAAATAATCTCTGTAAAATATAATTCTATCATAAACAAATTAAAATGCAAGCTAATCCAAAACATAAAAGTAAAACAGCATTTTTTAATCAGCTACTTCAAATATAAAAGCCGCTACTACTTTAGTTTTTTCTTATTCTTCTTCTTCTTTTTTTTTTCTTTTTGAAATATCATTTTAATAACAAAAAAGTAACACAATCCTACGCGAAAATCATTGTTTCATCAGCTTTCCTGGAATCAAAAGTTACAAATTTGTAACCAATTTTTAATGTATTTATTTGATTGTGTTCTGTTATTTTACTTTTAAGAAAAGGGAGGGAAATATTTTATTGCAATATTTATATAATTTGCAACATTTTGAAATTATACTTTTCCTTTAAAAAAACTAAAAGAGAAATATTTATTTTTTAGAAAAACCCACTTATGAAATATTCGAAGTTTTTTTTTTTTTCCTGGCGGCAATATTGTCAGTACAAAGAAAGCATTTTTTTTTTCAAGCACACACGCATTTACATATGTAAGATGTTGAATAAGAAGGAAAAGGTGTAAATTGGGGTATTCCTTTGTGTTTTTAATTTAAAGGTACTTAAAGTTTGAAAAGTTCTGGGTTTTTGATCTTTACTAACAGTCGTTACAGATTGCTAAATAACATGAGACAAAACAATCATTAACACACACACACCACCACCACCGCACACGCACACACACATACCACCACCACACACACCACCGCATACACACACAAAACCACATACGCACATACACGCACACGCAGGCCCATGCACGCCCCCCCCCCCCCACCACGCACACATAACCCATAGAGCCGTGAATAGGCTTAACTTCCTCGTCTGCACATCCACTTCTTAGCTGGAAAACATTCAAAACTTGCCATGTGGGAGGAAGATAGCAGGTTCTACTACAGAAAGTATTAAGTCATCATACATTTCTTAATTAAAAAAAAAATTATTTCTCAAAATTAAAAATCAAGTCTATGCTGCAGTTTCGACGACGCAATGTATCCTTTTCTTCAGAACGTAATGAAAGAGAAATATTTTCAGGACTATTTTCCGTTTTTTAGGAGAAGGCACTTCGCCACGCCTCCTCGAATGCAGAGTTCCATTTTATGCGGGAGTGATCTGTACGCAGTCCACACGCTTCTAAAGGAGACAACCAGACAGCCTTAACTTGGGCGTGCATTTTAATGTGCTAAAAAGTCTTAGTTTCCTTTACATCACTTGCTTCACTTGTCTGTTGTCATTTTAGTTATTCTTGCATTTTAAAAACTGCTGCTTTTACAACAAAATGCTATGATCCGAATATACCTTCTGCCGAAAATAGCGAAATAGAATAATCGGATACCACATTACGACGGAGGAGTCAAGTGCCTTCTTGTGAAAAATGGACAGTTTCTCCTCTGAGTTTCGAATGGAGAAAAGTATTTCGCTGTTTTCGGCAGAAGGAATATTCGGATCATAGCATTTCGTTGTAAAAGCAGCAGTTTTTAAAATGTAAGAATAACTAAAATGACAACAGACAAGTGAAGCAAGTGATGTAAAGGAAACTAAGACTTTTTAGCACATTAAAATGCACGCCCAAGTTAAGGCTGTCTGGTTGTCTCCTTTAGAAGCGTGTGGACTGCGTACAGATCACTCCCGCATAAAATGGAACTCTGCATTCGAAGAGGCGTGGCGAAGTGCCTTCTCCTGAAAAACGGAAAAAAGTCCTGAAAATATTTCTCTTTCATTACGTTCTGAAGAAAAGGATACATTGTGTCGTCGAAACTGCAGCATAGAATTCATTTTTAATTTTGTAAAATAATTCTATTTTTTAAATAAGAAATGAATGATGACTTAATACTTTCTGTAGTAGAACCTGCTATCTTCCTCCCACATGGCAAGTTTTGAATGTTTTCCAGCTAAGAAGTGGATGTGCAGACGAGGAAGTTAAGCCAATTCAGGGCTCAATGGGTTATGTGTGCGTGGTGGGGGGGGGGGGGTGCATGTATGGGCATGCGTGTGCGTGTATGTGTGTATGTGGTTTTGTGTGTGTATGCGGTCGTGTGTGTGGTGGTGGTATGTGTGTGTGCGTGTGTAGTGGTGGTGGTGGTGATGTGTATGTGTGTCTGTGTGTGTGTGTGAGTGTTAATGATTGTTTTGTCTTACGTTATTTAGCAATATGTCACAATTGTTAGTAAAAATCAAAAATCTAGAACTTTTCAAACTTTAAGTACCTTTAAATTAAAAACACAAAGGAATGCCCCAATTTGCACCTTTTCCTTCTTATGCAACATCTTACATATGTAAATGCGTGTGTGCTTGAAAAAAAGCAGCAAGTTGGATAAAATATGTAACAAGTTTTAACACTTTAACGTGAACTAACTTTAAAAAGCTGAACTCATAACTGAAACTACATAAAGTTTGCATGAAGATAACAGCTAAAAGATTATTTCAAAGTTTTATGAAAACAACACATTTATTACCGAGTGTTTCTTGAGAAAGAAAAGTACGAAGCCCTATTATTAAATAAATAACCCTCCTCATATTCTTCGCAAAAGAATAAAGCACTTCTTGTAAATCCAGTTTTCCATTTAACTCCAGTTTAATCCGAGTTATTTAGGCAGAAAGTCATCAAAAAGTGCAGAAGCAGCTTCTGCTCCTTATTGGACGCAAAATATTCTTCGGTAAGAAACGTTGCGTTTCATGCTATTAGTGCCTCCCGAATGCTGGAGCTAGGGCTATTTGTCAGGGAAGTAATCACCGAAAACCCTAAAAGGAAAAAAACTACTGAGCTAACTGGATGGAAGACATATTTGGTCACTTGTATTCCATTTTTCCTTCCGCGACATTGTTTAAATGTTTTAAAAAACTTTCCTTCTGTGTAAAGTTTTTAAAAAAGACTAATGTTTTGAATTAAGATATTTCTATAATTATTTCATTTGGAAAGAAAAATGCTGCTTAGATTAACATTTAGTTTATTTTATGATTTATTATATTTATTAAACTTATTTAATTATTTATTTGTTTATTGTTCTTGTTACCTATATTGGGTTACTATCGCTAATAAAAGCTAATTAAACAACGTATAAGATGCACAAATTTTTCAATAATACATACATGTTTTTTGGTGTTACAAGGAAGTTCTTTTTTTGTGCAAAAAGTCAGTTTACTAATGAAAAGATATCTGACACATGCTTTTCACCCGTAAGCTTCTTTTGCACTGAAAAATGGGTCCCTTCAAACCCGAAACTCGTGTCCGCATTTTATTGTTTTTTTTTTAATTAATATATTTCACACAGTGTTTAAATACCTTTTGCATTTCAAGTCAAATGTAATTATTTCATATTTACCTTTATTTTTTCACGAATAACAACTATTACGCTAAAAAAGCTTTTTTAACCTCCAGCAATATACTTAATTTAATTGTGACTGTTACGAATTCCAGGCTTGTAAATGATGAAAAAAATGTTTTTACTGAATGTCTTACACAGATCATGAGTTCTCAACAAAAGCCCACTCCCATACATCTTCTTAAACTAAACCAAACAACTTTCAAACGTATATTTCCTCTTTTCTTTTATTTTTTACTATCGTTAGGTTTCAAGGTTGGGTGATTATTAATTAATCAGAATTATAATTTCGATCCGCTAAGAGTTTTCATCCTCATTTGATATAATTTGCGACATGAAAAGTGGAAAACATTTAACGTATGGCACAACACGTTATGCATTTAATTTTAACTTCAAGTTAAAACACTAGTAAAGCCGATATTTACAGCAATAACACTTAAAATAATACAGTAATATTCATATAGGCTTTATAAATATAAAGGTTTTTTATTATCATTTAACTAGTTAGTGTTAAAGAATACGTTATTATTACTCAGCCAAATTAATTTTAACAATATCATACTACGCAGATTGCAGTTATTAACACTAATAGGGGAAGGTTTCCGTTAATGAACCGATTCCATAACTGGGCTTCGAAGCTATTTTCCCCACCAGAGTTTTCTCAGGCGCGAAGTGTCTTGTTTTGTCTTAAAATAATCCAATGCAGAATCATCAAGAAACTTGTATCAATACATGATATTGTCAAACGTCCAAATAAGTTCACTTACTAATTATTGACGTTTACATTTTGTTTTTACATGCCTTGAATACTACTAAACAACTAAATGGGAGAATTTATTTGATAGAGTACATTTTCAAGTACAATTCCGCATATTTAAAGTTTCATAATGAATCATCACAGCAGTGACAACTATGAAAACTCAAAATGACGCAGTTGCTATCATTGAACCACTAGGTGCTTCCATGAATGAACCAGCTAGCAAAGGGGTTCATTAATGAAATCTTACAAATATTATTATAAACTTTCAGCTCAATTATGTTTAATAATTGATAACTCTTTTTAAATAAGTGTGATAATGATGAAAAAATATTTTTTAAATAAGTTTTGGAAACTCCCCTTAGTTATCATATTTTCAATTTACAAACTTGCATAGTCGATTCAGTATTTGTTAAAGTAAATTTAAATAACGTTTCATGTACGTTTGTTGTTCGAGAAAAATACCAAAATAAGTGAAATAAAGCCTGTGAATAACTGAGGGCATGTAACGTGCAACAGCAAAATCCTTGTCGTCAAGTAAAATCCTTGTGGATCACATTTTTTGAACTTGGTTGAAACTGGACTCCCATTTGTTCAAAAGAAGCCCCATGAAATATTAGCCAAGAAGTCACATGCTAGAAAATATCAAGTGGTGAGCGAGATGTGGTGAAAACAGCTGTGTTGTATGAGTCTTGAGGGGGTTTTAGATTTCTCCTGTGATAAAAAATAATTAAAAAAAAAATTCTCTTTTTGAACAACTTACTACTATTTGAAGTGTTTGTTTTTCTCCTGTAATAACTATTTGTATTTTTCAGTTTGATTTTCTTATTTGAGAATGTGGTTCATCGATGGAAACACACTGGTCCATCAATAACAGTTGGTTCTCATGAATGGACCACATGCTAAAATATTTCTTTTGATTTTAAATTTTTATTCTTTATTGAATACAGTTAACATAAAAGCGGTTATTTTTATTTAAGGAGACATATACTGAGTAATTATTCCTATTGTCATTTTAAAGTTTGAGTCAGAACTACTTCCTAAACGAGCTGATGTGTGCATCACATGACTTCCTTTTACTCCAATTAAATGTCATTTCCCCATTATTGGCAATTTTAATGTGATTCATTTGTTTACCGTCTAAATATCACCTACAGAGGCCAAATTGAAATTAAATTTAAAGTAAAAAAATAAATAATTTAAAAAAAACACCGCCAAATGTGTCACCAAGTTGGTGACAAAACTTGGCGAATAAAAGACTGGCGATACATTGCCAAATGTCCAACAAATTACAACACCACTTGAGTTTACATCGAAATTAACAATGATTTCCCCCAAAAAAGGGGCAAAAGACACCCTTAAGAACATCTGAATGCAACCAAAAGGGAAGGTGCACAACTAGGCCCCACTAGGAGTCTACGTACCAAATTTCAACTTTGTAGGACATTCCGTTCTTGAGTTATGCGATATACATACACACATACGCACATACATACGTACATACAGACGTCACGAGAAAACTCGTTGTAATTAACTCGGGGATCGTCAGAATGGATATTTCGGGTGTCCGTAGGTTCCTAGGTACATATCCACGTGTAGTCGGATCGAAAACAAAACTCAACATTCGTTCAGGGGTGAGAAAAATGGAAATTAATGCCGATTTTTAAGTGAAAATTATTTCGCGAACACAATACTTCCTTTTTTGTAAAAGGAAGTAAAAAGGTCAAAAGTGTTATGTGGTTCATTGACGGCAACCTTCCCCTATGCGATGATTATGCTTTTTACATATGTTTAGTAAATTCTTATAAGTTTTTATAGATGAACCTGAAAACCCTACACACACAAATCCGAAACATTAAAAAAAAAACTCATCATCGTGACTCTAAAATTGACTGAAAACTTTTTTCTCTTATATGATGCACCTAGAAGTAAAAGGGTGTAAATACCAAAATTAAAAATTCGGAGATAACTAGTACAAAGGGTAGGAGAAACTCTCTTCTGTTTCGTACCAAGAGATGGTAATTGTAGCCCTGGTAAATGCAGAACGACTTAATTGAGAAGAACATTTTAATGTAAGCCTATCTAATGTGCACGTGTTTTAATCAAAACTGGAAAAAAGTTCACTTACATCTCTTTACCTATCACTGTCTCATAATTTACTCGTTTTCGACTAGCATTAAATTACATTTAAGCAGTTATCAGCCTAAATAAAAGCATGGGATGCTTTCGAAATTTTAAAAGTTTTTTTTTTCTGCAACAGCATGCTTAAAAACATAGGATCTGACCATTTTTATATAATTTCACGAAGTTTAATATTAAAAAAATATTTTAATCGGTGCGCAGATTCAATTTCATTTTTTATGCTTCTGCCCATATCATAAGTGATGAAATGCCATTCACTGATGCCATTAGCGCAGAGCTCAATATTTAACTCGCATCTTTACTCACATGTACTGGCGAAGTTATGGTTGATAGCAAGTGTCAGCATTCAGCGCTCCAGTGGAGTACGCGCCAAAGTTCATCACTAGTGACCTAATAAAGACCACTCCTTATTTGAAAAATCGGAAATTTAAACAATAAACTAAAAATTAAACCTTTTGATAACAAAAGATTTTCCTCGCCGGTTTTTTTTTTTTTTTTTTTTTTTTTGCTCATTCTATTAACTTCAGTAACTAAAAGTAATGCTTTTGATGTGGGGATGACTGATGTGGGGGAACAACCCTATTCTAATGAACAATTCTATTACAAGAGTCTTACTTTCCTCTTCAATATGTATTTAAATTAATCAATTAAATTTTGTTTTTCTGCATTTTTTGAAGCCTTCAAAAACCACTTTCCTTACCGGCCTTCCTAAGCCGGACGTCGCTTAATCCGACCAACCATTTACATGGCGTAAAAGGAAAGGCGAGACAGCGCAGCAATATATTTTTGAGGGCCGTGTTTTGCATTTTAGTAATGTGTCTTCGTAATTTTCTCTAAAGCAGTTTTATATTTCATTCTCTTGAATTATAATATTTACTTTACTGTGTACAGTTGTTGTTTCCGTACCTTGCCTCAATTTAAAGTCTATGTTGTTTATTCCGAACTTTCATTAATTTGGACAACCTGGATGAGCTGGGTAGACAAATTATTAGAGATACTTCTCAAATTCTTTTATTTTCAAGTTTAGGCTCACTTTTTGAAGAAATAAATAACGAACCACATTTTTATTTAATTCTGAATTGCTGCTGGTATCATTATTATTATTTTTTAGAAGTGGAAACTTTACCAGCCGGCGTCATTTTACAAATATTTGAGGTAATTCCGGTTTTCGTCTCTAATGAAAAAAAACCTGCTGTTGTCGTAATGTTATATTAAGCATTCTAGAAATATTTCTTCAAAAGTTTTGGTGTCTGTTATGGTTAATACGTAATTAACACTTATTAATAAAGCAATGTTGCAGCAATTTGAGAGTAAATTTCAATATTTGATTGATATCGTTGCTTGATATTGTCAAAACTGTTTTTTTTTTTTTAAGAATGGGCAAAACTTTAAACATGCCTCCTAAAAAGTGCAAGGAAATACAAGCACTGCTACTTCCCTAAACGCATACCCAGAGATCGCAAGTATAACAGGTGCTTTTAGGTCAATAGTTGGATATATCAAAATTAAAATTGCCCAAAACATAACACTGGAAGTGAATCACTTAGGAAAATGTGGTAGAAAACACATCATCAATGCTCGTACCAGCCACAGATAGTCATATTTTCCTCAAAGATTACAAAAAGAGTGCAGTCCGTCTTACTTATGAATGAACCGAGTATTGAGCTTCCACCAGGACTGTCTGGAAGTGATTGGTCGAAGAGTGAAAAAAAAAAAAAAACGACGCCGCATCGAGGCTGAGAAAAAAACGTAAACAGTGGGTAAAACGAAAAAAAAAAAAGACTGCTGAGGACTGAAATTGTGTAAGTACTATTTATAAGTAGTGTTTGAAACAAGCTATGTTATTATTTTGATTAGTGTAATGTTTTTTGTATAAATGCTTCTCTGAAGACTCCAATTTTAGCATTTTGGTCGAAAAAAAATTGTTTTACCAGTTGTGGCGTCGTACGCCGCCTGGGGCGGCTATTCCTTCAAGAATATTTTATAGAGAGGGTTAAATATTCGAAAAAGCACATATCCCTGATTTTACGAACGGTAGAAGGAGCAGTGGCGCGTTTTTTGTCACATTTGTCTACGCAATCTGCTTTCAGTGACTTGTTTTGGTCAATTTTGAGCTTTTGATGCGTGTAACTACTGACTTAGAAACACATGTTACATTTACGATAGCATTCTAGAAATGTAAGGAGGGGAGTAGTAATGCTTTTATCTCCCTACATTTTCTAAAGGACGTGTCTAAAGCCTTGCCCATTCTAAAGGAAACAGTTTTGACAATATCAAGCAATAATATAAATCAAATGCTGAAGTTTAATCGCAAAATGTAGCAACATTGCTTTATTACTAAGTGTTACTTACGTATTAACTATAGCAGACACCAAAACTTTCGAAAAAATATTTCCAGAATACGTAATATAACCTCACGACAACAGCTGTTTTTTCTCACTACTGACTAAAACATTTGACATTTGACACCTTCATCCGCACCTACCAATTGCTCGGTTTATAGGTTTTTAAATGCTCAGATAAATCTGAGCAAGTGGGTCTCTGAGGAATTTTATTTAAATACATAAAAAAATGCATTATTATCTGTTACAATTTTGATTTGCTTTTGACAAAAATTTTGTTAATTTAACATCAATGTACGTAATAAAGTAGACTACAGACTAAAACAGGAGTAACCTCAAATATTTGTAAAATGACGCAGTCTGGTAGTGCTGCAACTTCAAAAAAAAAAAAAAAAGCAATAATAATGATACCAGCTGCCATGCAGAACAAAAAAAAAAGGACCGGTTCGTAGTTTATTTCTTCAAACAACGAGAGCGAACTTGAAAATACGAGAATTTGAGTAGTGTCCCTAATAGTTTGGCCACCCACTGTAGCTCCAGAATAAAGCATCACACATTTCAAATTTAAGAGACATTTCTTAAACGCTCACATAAAACACAGAAAAAAATGTGACCAAACATGGTAAATAGCGTGAGATTCCTACGCTCTTTCACTGTACCCCATCTAACACATAACGAGAGACCGATACTTCGTAGTTGGAGAAGAAGAATCGTATGTTGTTTAGTAGTCATCGTTTTTCTAAGTACTTACTTAGGAGTGTGATAAACATTACATCTCTCACACAAAAGATAACCAATATTTTCTAGGCAAACATCTAAAAGGGAGAAATATGCAAATTGTAATCTCGAGCTAAAATGATATAATTCCTGCCGAAATGCTTGGAATTTCAAGAAAAATGAAAGGAAATGCAACCCGTTAAGAACATAAAGCTAAAAGCTAGAAACAAAACATGAGTAACCCCGAGGAATCTTCGACAGATGGAATAAATTTGTAAATGTTGATGTACTTCGTCATTAAGTGTGGCTGAGAAAGGGGAACGATCTCGGAATGCATGAAATGGGCTCACAAAAATCGTTGAATTAATTAATTAAAAAGGCAGTTGCAAAGACATTTAGACTCCTTTGAAAATGTTCATCAGAATTTAAAGAGGTTAGGCCTATTATCACCCCATTCTTTTCTTCTGGGCTTTTCCTTGTTAAAAAACATGATAGTGAATAGTATAAGTTAAACAATGAATCCAACAAAGGAATAAATATTTTAAGATTTTGAAAAACAAAAAAAACAAAATATTTCAAGCTTGAAATTTTTATTTCTCCTGCCCTCTCTTCAAACTCTTTTAATTCAAGGAGATGTAAAAAAAAAAAAATCTATGCGGGAAAAAATATCCGGGAAGATGGTATATTTTTATCTCTCTCTTTCGTT